>NC_042493.1:67543161-67581932 GCF_005508785.2 Acyrthosiphon pisum | reverse complement strand
AATTAAAACATTATAACAACATATTACACAGTTTTATACAAGACTTGTTACACGGTTTTACAACATCTGTACTCTCTAGGTCTTCATTTTCAGAGTCACTTCCATATGACGGTTTATTTATACTCCTCATCAACAGATTTTTTGAAAATGCCATGATTTTCCAAAATTAAAAAGTTCATCAGATAGTTTGTTTTTTATTTCATTTTCACTTAAATTATCATCTATAAATGGTTTAATTTTGTGAGATAAATGTGTTAATGAATCAGTCGGAAGTCCACTTTTTAATAAATTGAAATTTGATAGAGATAATAACAATGACCAAAGTAAAGTGACCAATAATACAAAATTAATATGTATTATCATTGATTATTATAATTACAAAATACTAGTATTAGACATTAGTTATTATTAGCCATTCGTCGCCACTCAACAGCCCTATAGGGTACAGATAAACAACTTTCAGGTTTCAACATGCGGAAATGCGTCTTATCAGTTTATTATTTCTTAGTAGGTAATTAGTTCTGTTGGATTGAATCGAGACCACACACTATAAGTGTGTTTTATTAAAAAAATAACCTACCTATATCAATTGATTTAATATTATTTGATGTCTATATTTATGTAACAAATATTTTGTAATTGTATATCCAAAGTTTTCTCATAAGAGTATACGATTGTATGAGACTATTACAATGTACTATTATAATTTTAAAAAAAAATCTAACAAAATGGCCAGGCTACCAGGCCATAGTATGGTCCAAGCGATCTGGAAAATTCCCATTTCCAGACCAGCCACTCCGCCCCTGTAGGTACTATTATAAGTCAATTTTTTTTTAATACCATATACTATATAATATTATGTCTTATACAGTTATACCTAGACTGACATACCGACTCCGCTCAGAATCGTTTTTCTTATGCAATGATATTATATCATTGAATTCAAATTTAATACCATCCATTATACAGTGACCCACTTGTAACCTACTGTACAGAAGAGCGACATCCACTTACCCACCTTTTTTAAGTTTAAAATGTGTCTTTTTTTTCTTCAGATAATTTCCTTTACATAAGATGTTAACTCTTTTGCCCCACCACAAGCATTTGCTTACTGGGGTCAAAATAATCAAATATTTTTTTTCTGTTTGTAATTTGTATTTATAATTTTTGTTAATATGATAAATAAAAAAAAAGTAAAAAAAATATTAGGTATATATTGAACAATATACCTATAATTATTATTATATAATATTATCAAAAAACATTATTGAAATTGATATAATAATGTTAGATTTCCAATCATTAAAAATGCGAACACAATATTACTTTAACAAAGTTAGATAATCGTTGTAAGTTCAATATTATAATATTATTGAATAGTAATTAAAAATGTAATATCGAACCCTTACTTAAAATCCAACATTAAAAAATCAACATGTAGACAATACTACTAGAACATATTCAGTTTGAAAATTAAATAATGATACAATGTCCATTTCATCTTAAATTGTCAATACTAATTTATCAATGGACAACCAATATCCATTTAATAATGACATTGGAGAATTGCTGTCTGGGATAGAACTACAACAAAACTATTTCCCCGATTTTTTTTAAATTAACTAATTAATTATTTTTCGTCTTAAAAAAACTCTTAAATATCCTTTCTCGGTCATGGCCAGTTTTTATATCACATTGGTCGTGCATCACATTGCAATTTTATCGAATATGTACCATAACTACTGTGGCCGGTTCGTCACGGCACTGCATTATTGTGTGGTAGAGTGAAACTGTTTTTACCCAAAACCGGCATGTTGATTTTCGCCCAAATAATAAATAACTATTTGCACAGATTCAAGAAAGCAAGGCTGGGCAAGTTAATGATTTTTTTTAACTCAGTTAAGTTAAGTTAATATGCACCAATAACAAAAAGTTAAAAGTTAAAAATTAATCTAACTATATGTTAAAACAGTAAAGTTAAAAGTAAATACACAATTTTGTGTTAACCTTTTATTAAGTTTAAAAAAGTTAATTTGTTTATACAACGCTAGCTTATTTAATTTTTTTCCAACCCAAAACTAAATTAGACTATACTGTATACTTTATACAGTATTTCCATATAGGTTACATTCGAATGATATGCATTTTTACTTTAAACAATTCACGGTAAATATTTTTTGACATGAAAATGAATTTGACTGAAATAGTGAAATATAATTAAATTAAAAAAAAATCAACTTAACTTAATTCTTAGAATGAAAAATTCATCCGTCAATTTCACGTTAATTAAAAAAGAAATTTACTAAGTTAACAGTGAACTTAAAAAGTGTGAAGTTTCAACGCAAATCACGCACAATGAGTGCAATAATTATTATAAAAAAAAAATAGGTCAGCGCATTTCGGTGGTGGATGTTTGTCCATCGTCCCTTCGGGCCTCGGACAGGATAATGTAATTTTACTGTATTCGATTTGAATGCAATGATTGCGTTCGATAAAAAATGATTCTGAGCGGATGAGGGAATCTTTTTTATTTAATTTTACTCGTTTCTATGGTGATAAACAAAGCGTTTTAAAATAGCTCAAAAATGGCTAATTTCTGAACTTTATACCGTAAGGAACAAAATCCAAAATACAACAAATAAGATCTCTTGTCATTTTTTATTTGAAGCAATATTTCTGGTAGAAAACGTCGTCCGTAATTATTTAATATTATAAAATCGTGAAATCGTACGTTTTTTATCCTTTAACCACTTTTATTTCGAGTAGCGTTTCGAAAATCAAAAAATTTTCTCTCGAAAACCTTACTAAAGTATTAGCTCAAGAACATTACCTTTTAGAAAAGATGCTATACTTGATACTTTTGAGCAAAGTTTAATCTAAAAACTATTGAATGATTGTATAATAAAATGTAAAACTACAATTTCATTATTATTTATTTGTAGTTTTGGGGCTTGAAAAATTGAATACAATCATATTAGTCTATATGACATATAGATACATTGTATCATTTACAATCAAGGGCGGATTTACCCATAGGCCACCAAGGCACGTGCCTAGGGCGCAACATTTATTGGGGCGTAATTTTTTAGTTAATTTTTACTTTTTAGTTTTTCATAATTTCATAATTTATTATATTTACCTAAATGTATATTTGATATTAATTTGTTTTTTGTATACAACTTGCATCAAAGTGGAGAATGGCTCTCGACGCTCTCGTAGCCTCGTAGCAGTAACGTTTTAATTCATAAGCTATAATACCTAACCTTGCAGTTTGGGTTCAATCCTATTACCAGCGCGCGCTGCATCGCACCGCCCCGGGCTAGAGGCTTGATATTCGGCACTAAGACGAAGGCAGTTGCCCGTCGTTGCCTATGTTATGCATGGGAGGTGGTTACGGGTGTGCGGCGTAAACACATACAATATTGTGAAATGGCGCAAAACGCGCAAAACGCCAGCCAAGACAGTCAAATATACTGCCTCGGGCCGCCGAGTACATTGTTATAGCCGCTCTACTAGCTAGGTGGGGGACCGCTCGCACAGTTCTTAGCAAGTAAATAAAATTATTTGTTATTAACTGGATTGACCCGCCTCACCCCGCACTCGGCATTCTTAGAATACTGGAATTAATTATGGAAATCAGATGTCTTGATAAAGTAATTAATAATAATAATTATTATGACAACGCGCGACGCTGGCACTGTCGCCCGTCTCCTGCATAGTGCATACTGCTCAGAAATCTTATAGATTTCATCCAATTTTTATAGTTTATTTCGTGAAACATTACACCCCCCCCCCCACGACCCCCTCCATGGGAGCACGCTAATGAACGGGGCGCTAGTGTTGTAATGCCTAGGGGCGGAAAAATGGCAAGTCCGCCCCTGTTTACAATAATGAAAATACCACTAAACTAGCTATAGGTATTATAAATAACTGATGAGTTTGCTACTTTATTGTCTGATTTTACGATGAGTATTTTAATATGACACTTTTGACAATCATACAGGTTAACAGGTTACTTCATCGAAAAACGGACCCCGCAAGGTCCGGATACGGCCGGAATATATCTTAATCCGGATACAAAACCATATGGTATATAGCGTTATTTATTTATATAATTTGAATTGTACACAATAATAATATGTTTGTTTTATTAGATTTCACACACATTTATATAATAATATAATAATATATAGAATAAAGTACACAATTATTATATCATAAACCTGAAAACTAACAGTTAAAATCATTAATGTAAATAATAAGTTTTACAGAAAAAATATTAGATACCTATAATTAAAATAAATTTTAAAGTTAAGTCAATGGGGGAAATCATCCTGTTTGGCATAAATTTGCCCAGCTCCCAAACAAAAGTTGGAATTGCGCCTATGATGAAACTGTTATTGGACAATCGAAGTCGGTTTGGATACTTTATTCATTAAGGAGGTTCAATCAGGCAATTTCTAGTTAACTAGGTATGTGGTGTGGTGGCCATAAAATAGCCAGTCCTTTGTTTTTATTAAAAATTCAAAACTGTTTGTCGACTTGTCAACAAATAAAATTATTTATCTCAAAAATAACTTTCCAAAAATAAAAACTGTACAATAAAAATAATTTAAATAATAGTAGTAATGATGGTTATACAATAAGGGGTGATACAAACTTGTAGTACCTATCATTATTATATCTAAAAATACCAACATTTTTAGGTAATTTTAATAATTTTAATAGATAGCTGAGTAACAATTAAATTAACTATATGGATTACTTTAAAATATTTATTTTTAGTTAAATAAGTACCCCAGGTTCATTAGAGGAAGAAAAGACAATCAACATCTAGCAACATTGTGCAAGTTTATGGTGTAATGTTATTTATGGAACCATATTTAATTTCCAGAAACCTTTATTTGAACAAAAATGTATTTTTGTTGCAATATAAGACTAATGTTACAAACTAGAAAATGTAATTGAAACAAAATTAATCATAAATATTTTTCTAACCACATAATATGAGATTGATAAAATCAGTAATATTTCTTTAAATATAGCTTATAAGTATGTTTATCAAAATTTAATAAAAAAAAAAATGTTTTACGTCCAAATTAATAAGTAAGTACAATTTAAGTAACATTCAGTATCCGTCCATGAGAAGTTGAAAGTAAAACATTTTTGAAGGATAGGATTTAGGCAATATTCTATATCCATGATGATTGATTGTGAGTGTTGTGTAACTGTGTGTAGTATAGTGACTAATCATTAGTGTGTGTGAGCTCCTTTGTTATTAAAGATAAACTACGGTTAAGATTCTTGGAAACCGAAGAGGGAATTTGTGTAGCCACACATCACTATATTTTGTGATCAAAAAAGTTTCAACTCATGTGAATATGAAACTATGAAAGTTTCAAAATGCAAAAGAAAATATCACCCAGTACCTAAAGCCTGATTTTAATTCTGATAACATAGGTATTTGAATTTCATATTCTTTTTTCTAGGTTTTGTATAAAATGGATTTTTGATTTTTTGTATTGTTTAAATGGTATTGTAGCTACCAAATTAAATTTCTTTTGTTTTTTAAAATTAACTTTTACTGTAATGTTACAAAGAAAAAAGTTTAAAAATTAACTTTATACAAAACACAGACAGAAGCAAACAAATTCAAATAGTTTTTTCAAAATTAAAATTTGAATTTTGGAAGTATTTTTTTCTTTTACTAATTAGTCTAAATGGATACACGAAAAAACGGCTCGCTTTCAACAGCCTATGTATGAAAATACCTATAGTAGGTAATTTTAATAGCCTACGTTATATTATTATTTATTCATTTATCTTCTATATACATAAAAATGAATGTATGTTTGTCTGTCTGTCAGACTGTGTGTCCATATTACCATGGCAACCATTTATATATTATTTTGTGATTTCCAACGGAGAATTCGCATTTTTAATGGGCAACGAAGTACACGGGATCAGTTTTTTTTATATATATAGATAGATTAGACCTCTGGGCAGAAGATAGGCTAATTTAAAAAGGAGAGGACCACCCCGGGAGGTGCTCAAACAGGGATCTTGAGACTTCCGATGGAAATTGTTGTTTATAAATGATTGCCATGAGTCTTGAAGCTATTATAATAATAATTATAGGTTTCTGAGCATTTAAGTGCACGGGATCATTTGGTACAGAGATAGATTAGACCTCTGGACAGAAGATAGGCCAATTTAAAAAGGGAGAGAACCAACCTCGGGTGGTGCTCAAATCGGGATTTTGAGATTTCCGATGGAAATTTTGTTTTAAAATGGTTGCCATGGGTTTTGAAGCTATTATAATAATAATTATTGGTTGCCAGGCAACAAAGTAGGTACACGGGATTAGCTAGTAGTTTATAAAAAATACAATAAGTATTCTCATAATGAACAAGTTATACATTTAAAGTGGGTAAGAATATCTGAAAATAATAATATCCTTAAAAATAATCTTCATAAAATAAATGTTCAGGAGAAATAACATTTAAAGAAATAATGGTACTGTAACAGTATAATGTATTGATTATGCAGCATATTATATAAACATTTTACAGCGCATTATATTACAAAATAAATAAACCGAAATATTTTGTAATTAACAGTTGATAATTGTATAATTTAAATTCAAAAGGCAATAATAATGAATTGTTAATAAGTCATTAAGATTTAATAGGATATCCAGCCTATTGTTTGTTTTCTCTCTCTGGCTCAAACGCAACATAGACGAAATGCATTTAAGCAGAACCATTTTTATTATTTTTTTAAGTAATCTTGGAGTGATTTTACTCTAAGATAACTAAAAAATCATAGGATATTAGGTGAAAGCGTGTTATCTATGTTGCGTTTGGGTCTGAGAGATAAAACATTATTGCGCTGACATCCTTTTAAGTGTAGTTAATTTAATATGGGATTTAGTAGGTACTAACTTATTATGCATAGCAATTTAAATCATCGCCTAATCCTGTGAAAAACTTCAATGATTAAGTAATTTTAAATGCAAATGTAGTTCAGTTACCTATATTTTATTTAATATTACTTATTATTACTATTATTATTTTTAAAACCTTATTTTTTTTCATGCCAAAGACATGCTGATACTATGCAAAATTATAAAAAGAATTCTATTAAATTCAAAAACATTTTTAATTTAGAATGTATAATGTATTATTTTAAGTTAAAAATGTTATTTAAGCTGTATAACTATTATTTTAACTTGTAAAAGTTACCTACAAGCTAATAATAGAAAAAAAGTAACTTAACCCAATTAAAAATCAATTTTTTTGAAGACTGAAAATTTACAGTCTATGCCAAAGTACAATAAGCAAATTTGATAAAAGTAATAACCAATAAAAACCGCAATTAATACTAAAAAAATACATATGAAATAAATATATAAAGGGAGATCATCCAATGATAGAATCTTAATAATTTATGATATAAATTATTTTGGCTAATTTTCAAGAAATCATGGAACTAATTTCTTTTTTAATGTAGAACTGGGTATCTTTAAAGTTAGTTTTAAATTAAAAACTAATATGTAACTTGGTTAAGAACAACTTAACTTTAAATTTTAACTTGTTAATGCCCAGCCTTATTACTATATAATATATGATATAACTGTGGAGATTAAATTTAAAAAAAAGCCCATTTAATCACTAATCACAACCGCATAGTTTAACAAGAGTAAAATAAATCGAACTTTAGAGAAATATATTTTAACAATAATAGCATGAAATAATGATTTGGCAGTATCAAACATTGATAAATATATTGAGGGAAAGAATAGGCTGACAGTGGCGTCATTTGAGTTTTTAATAGAAGTGTGAACATTTTTTATTAGCCCATATAACAGAACCAAATAAAAACGGATTGCTTTGCTAGCATGCTAATTTCCGGTTATATTTCTATTTCGTTACAATTCACAACTCGCATAACTTTATATGTATCTGAGTCAAAAAAAGGCATCATTTGACGTAGGCTAACTTCAGTGGCGGCATTTTGTGTCTTTTAAGAGGGGGTCGGACAAATTAAATTACATTATGAAACATGAGTAAACGACTGCTAGAACGCAATTCAAACATTTTAAATATCTATTCTACAATAGATGTTTTTTTGAAACCATGGATAAATTTAAGAGCGATAATGTTGTTTTTAGAATTTCTATAGTAACTATCAGAATATGTCTATAATAATTTATATTTGAACTAAAAATATTATCATCGTAACTGTAATTTTCTAGTGCTTACACAATATTGTATTTCCTCAAAGTAAGAAAAATTAATAAAATTATACTTATGTTATTTCACTAACAAGTAACAACCACTAACAATTGGGCTTCTTGTACAATCAGTCAGGTGCAAATTATCTATCTTGTCACCCTCAAATGACACCACTGGCGAGAGAAAAGGAAAACCACTCGTGTTTTTAAATTTTATTTTGATTTACAAATACTACGCAGTATATAATATGTAAAGTAGGGCGGTTCTTATATTTGTAAGGGAAAAAATATGTATATTTTTGATGTCTCAACCTCCCATTTTGTTCAGTACTATAAGAAAGTAACTTGAGTTAAATTTGGTCATGGTTTTCTACCCTTTCACGTGCCACAAAGTGGTGGAAAATTGCGAAATCGGAATGTTTGGCCGTTGTTTTGTGAAAAATAGTGAGGTTATTAAAAATGTATAATATTTACATAAATTATAGATATATATATATTTAATAAAAAATATCTTTATAAAATTTCCCATAAATCTATTATTTTCCAAGAATAATGATAAAATACTTAATCTGAGTGCATGGCAGATCGCCGGACAAGTTTCCGCAATGCCATCACTACACGCACAGCTTCACCTGTTTTTTTAACCCTCATATCTCTGCTTCCTTTTAAGATAGACTTTTGAAATTTGAAACATAGATTAAACTTAAATAACTTAATATTTCATATATAATTATGCCCTTAATATTAAGCCTTTTCAAAACGGGAGAAATTCAAAGTATGAATTTTTGTTACTGACTGACAGTCTCACGGATCATCAATATTGTAAGGTACTTTCCGTATAGGTAAAAGCGTGAAATTTAGTAAAAGAGGCATCATAGTTTTATTTAGGGAGAATAGGGGTGTAAATTTGATTTTTCTTATACTAGCTATTTATAACATAATCCGCCGAACGCATGACCGTTGGTCAAATCAAATTTACGCACCTTAATATCTTTGAGTAAAAGCTGATATTTTACTCTTATCATCATACAATATTTGGAATCACCCTTATTAGCATCTAAATATGGACGTATTGATGTACAATAATATGCAAGTTTTGTAAAATTTAAAAAATATGTCCCTACATAATTCTACTCGACCTAAGCTCTAAAATTGTATTTTAAACTTAATTTGAGATAATTAAAATTTTAAGACTTTTTTCTCCACTTATACTATAAATAGTTTGTGCCAAATTTCACGTTTCTATCTATATGAAAAGTACCTTATAATATCGATGATCAGTTTTATATTTGATATCATTTTTCTTGGGGAATAATAAATTTATGATAAATGTAAAATGTTATATGTATTTTTTATTAACAATATAATATACCTACATATATATATATATATATAAATATAATTTACTTATCATAGGTATATTTTTTGATAAAAACAATATTTTTTAATTTAACAAAAGAAAAGTCAAAACAACCCCATTTTGCACATTTTAACCCCTTTATTTGTTCTTGAGGGTTGAGTGAGCAAGACCAAATATTATTTAACTAAAATTAATTTCTGTACAAAATGGAAGGATAAGAAATCAAAAATTTAAAAATTTAAAAATTAGGCTCACCCTAAGGTAAGTAATATATATGTAAATTATACATTTATACATATCTATGGTTTAGTGCAAGATGGGCCAATGTCACATTTTAACAAAATTGAGATTATTTGACCAATGTCATTAAAATTTTCTTACATTACTTGTGTTAAAAGGGCCAATGTCTCTTATGCTGTATGACCAAATTAGATTTGGCATTGGCCTTTTTGACAATAATCCAAGCCACAGATACATACCATACTTAAACATAAACTATTATATTTGTTATATGACTTCTACAAATTGGACAAATCCATGTAGTCAGTCTTTCCATGCAAGTCCCACACATATTGTAATGATTACATGGTTCTAATAAGACATTACCATTGTCATCTTCCAAACATATAGCACAGTTTGTCAATTCTTTAATGACACAACCTGGAAGTTGTAAAATATTTTTAGTAGATATGTATTATATTTAAAAAAAAATAAATAATAAATACCATTTTGTATGCGGTCAATTATAATTACTGGTGGCATTTCAGATGTATTTTCAAGTAGAGGATAAGAAGATTGATCAATAGTGAGCGATCGCGGAACTGATGCACTCATAAGTGATGAAATACTTGTAGCATTGGAGTCTGTTGATAATATAGTACTTCTTAAGACTCGCATGTAGTGATTGACTTGTTGATACAAAATTGAATTATTTACAGAAGAACTTGTATTGTCTGAACTCAAAATACATCTTTGCAAAACCTTATGCATTCGGATAATAGCAGGATTTGAGATAACAAATTTATAATCAGCATTGTTCCTTGAACGAATAACAACTTCAAGTGATTCGGGTTCATTGATTACTGTTGAATTGGTTGGAGGATGTGTTGGAATGATTTCAATTGCATGTGTAACTAAATTACGGTTGACTTCATAAAAGGAATTAGGTTGATCTTCTGTATTAGTAGCAATATCATCGAGGTCTATCAATACTTGGGCACGATTTGAATTATTAGTTACATCTGAAGAAGGAACAAATGTCATATCTTGAGCAGCACCACGTTCAGGATTTGAGAAAGTTGATACAGATGGTGACTGATTACTGTTTAAGTTTTGAAGTTGACAATGTAAGGCTGGAGGAATAACATTGTCAGATTGGTATCTTACATTCTCATTAGACTGAGTATTTGGGGCAATTGGTTCAGTTAGTGAATCAGAACGATGAATATTATTCACAGAACTCTCCGGACGAGAACCATTGGATTGAGCTTGAAAAGACGACGAAGGTGGTATTGGTTGTTGACTTTCACTCCTACGTTCCAGTCTTTCGGATCGCGACGACAAGGCTGATTTCTGTGATTCAATAACATCACGATTCACCCTACGATACCATTCCACATCAGATTGAGAATTAGTTATACCTGCAGTATTGCGACGACCGTTTGTTGTACGTTGAACCTTTCGAGGTTGAGAAGAGGAGAATGATTCATTTGATTCGGCTGCATTGACATCAATTGAAACTATACGATACCAGCGTGGACATACCTGAGTGTATTCTATTAAGTTTGGATGTGTTTTTCGAAAATGATTACTGGTGGGGTATCTAGTCTTATATTGAGCCCATGATTCAGCTGTTAGTCCAGATAATGTTCTATGTACATACTGTGACATATATGACCTAGAATCAATATTATTGCTCTGTGAACTAGATTCACCAAAGTCAAATCCATGTATATTAGGTATATTGTCATTTCTCTGTGCACTATATCTAGTATCATTGCTTTGTGTACAGGAACGGGTTGAATAGGTAGTTTCTTCAGTAACGTCAAGTGCATATTGATTAGTGGCTGAATGACTATTTTTCTTTTCTTGAGTGGATTGGACTGATTTAGATGAATTTGATTCCATATCGTTGTTTACATGATATTTAGTGTTAGAATTTTCAGTATGAGACATATCGGAAGGTGCTTGTCTTCAGTGTTTCAGATAAATGTTCACCTAATAACAAATTACAGGTAGTTTTTAAGTTTAAGTTCATTAAATTCATTCATTAAATTTTTATACCACAGATTTATTCTTCTTCAATTCTTAGGCATTGAATGTATAAAATATTCAATGGTATAAAATAAACCTTTCAAATATTTTCCAATATGATATTATCTGGCTAGCCAATGATATAAATTGGGATTTTTGTACCAGATTGATATTCTGAAAACATAAATAGTTAATATTATTATTAAAATTGTTTTTACGATTTACTAATGAAATAATAATTAAATATAATATGGTCTGCTCTTCTTAGCATTCAGACTTGAAACACTGACTATATTTAATCCCATATTCCTTTATCGGTTTAAAAGTTTTTCACCACAATACTGCGGTTCTGTATAATTAGAAATTTTCATTAGAATTATCATTTTATTTGATCATTTATGTGTTATATAATAGGTTGTAGAGGAATGTGAAATTGTTATCACAGATTGAGTAAAGGTTTTTAGTTTTTACCTAATATATTAAATTAAATGAAAGCACATACAAACATTATAAACAATGTGAAATTAGATTTATAAAAATTTGTATGTAACATTATAAGATAATTCGTCCAAAATAGTAGCAAAGGCTTTTGAAAGCAGAATGAGACACAGTGGACGAATAAATTACATTTTATATGTTAAAATTTAAAATGTTTTTTTTTAAATTACATAGGTAGGTTAAGTTTTGTAACTTACATTTTTTGATCTATGATATATTTCTACCAACCACTAATTTTTTTTCCTTATATCTAATATTAAATTTTTGTTTTTGAGATGTTTGTAAATATCTTCCTGTACCACTCTTATATAGTTATATATTGTTAGCTTAATATTGTTATCTCATTTTTTTATCATTATGTATTTTTGTACCTCATTACCCTTCGAGGGTGTTACTTAATAATAATAATATTTGTATTGTTATTATTAAATAAAAATAAATTATAAACAATTTTAAGTAGAATTTACAAAATTAGTAAGAAATTAACTTTTTTGGATTTTGAATTAACAAATGCGTATGAATAATTTTTTTAAATTATTTAAAACTGCAGACTAAGAGTTAATATTGATCCATATTATTCCTTAGGTTAGGTTAATAATGTTTAAATAATTTTAGTATACATTTGTACTAAAATTATTTTGTTATGTTTTTTTTTTTAATTGTAAATTCTAAATATAAACATTAATTGTTAAGTTATAAATTGTTATTTATGTATAGTGAGGTTTAGTAAAATGTTAAATTATAAAATTTATTCAATAAAAAAAAAAAACTTTTATGGAAAAACTATGTTAAGTAAAATAACTACCATTACCATTGTATATATTTCAGTCAGGTTTAAAAATTAAATTATTGATGCTAAATTAACTTTTAACTTTAAATACTTAAATGAAACTACAATTGTTGTGGTATAATAGGAATAAAGAATTTTTTTTTTTATATAAAAATGTTCCAATTAAATTATTCAGATTAATTATCCATTTAGTATCATAATTGTGTTAAAAAGTTAACATCTCTTTTTCAGTAGCACTTCTTCTATTTTCAGAATTATTTTATTACTATAAGTATTATTATCAACACAATTATATTCTTCATCAAGGTTTGTTATAGCTGCTTAATTATAATAATGTTAACAAAATATTAATAGTAATTTAACTTTAAATAAAAGTATATTCTTTATTCAATACAATATTTATAGCTGTTGATTACCATACAAAATAATTAGCTAATCAATAATAATCCATTTAGCACATATCTAATTAATACTAAATGTTCAATTATAATTAAAATTAATTGTGTTTAGGTAATTGCACTAATAGCCAATAAAATGTGCATAATTTATTTAAATTATAAATTACTTTTATAATTTAACCAAACTAAATAAGTGTTAACACAGATAAAATAAATATAAACACATCTTATTGTGAAACAAAGTATTTTATGTAAATTGGATGTTATTGTTCAGTGACATCACGGGTAGGTAGAAAGCCCTGGTTAATTATTCAAGGTACAATAGCAAATTCAATAATAATTGTTGATTTTTTAGATAATTATAATTTTTTAAATATAGACATAATATCAATATATTATAACTCTGCTTAAAAAAGTAGTCCGAATATTTCTTGCACCACTAAGTTTAAGTTAGCCAATTAATGTATTGACAAAAATAATAAATGTATCAAATAAAATATATGTATGTAGGTACCTACTATATTATTATGAACCAGCCTCAAAAACTCTACGTTTGCATTACAACATATTCATTTTTATATTATTTATATAGATAATAGATATAACTTACAATAATTTTCAATAGCGGTTTTTCCCATCTAAAATCAAAAAATTATATTCATAATTATCAAATGAGATATTGTTATATTTATTGCACAAGAATTACTCTTTGACAGTTAAGATATATCTTAAACCGTGGTTAAGTCTAATAGACATTACGGCTATAGATAGTATGAACTATGGAGTATCTTTAATCGTGATGGTCACCTAAATAATTAATAAAATTAATAAATAGATTATGTTATCTTTAGCAGCCAGTAGTATAATATCAATTGATATTTGTAGATATTTTGCGATTGTTTGATATTATCCCGATTTTTAGTAAGCTAGGTAGTTATTATAAAAATATTAAGATCACAATAGTTGATAATATGTTAGTAATATTTTAGGTATATATTGTCATATTTTTCAAGATAAATTGGTTCAATAAAATACTTTATTTTAAATAATTTTTAATGTGAATAATAAATTAAATAATATAATATTGTCTATATGGCAGTAACATATTTTGACTTAATTCTGCGTTGGCAATAGTATACGTTTGGAAAATTCACATTTTCAAACCTGTTTTAATCTATAAAAATATTACAAATCCAGCAGAATTAAATTTTGAATTTCCGCCATTTTTTAATATGAGTATATTATATGTATAACTCAATAAAAAAAAATAAAAAAAAAATACAATACCTCGTTTGTGATTGTAACTACACAGTTACAAAGGTGTATTTGTAAATTGTTACATCAACACTTGTATATTATTGTTATTGATAGTTCCTACATTAATTAATTTATACATTTTAATGCAGTACCGTAGCCGGATGATTTTTTGTGTGGGGGTGGCACTTAATTTTTTCTATAGTTTTTGTAGAACTAAAATACTTATCATCTATTAGATTATGACACCATCGGTCATAAAAAATGAAGGGGGGAGGTTGCCTTTTGTGCCTACCTGGCTACAGCATTGTTGTATAATATACGTATGAAAATAAATTAAAAGTTTTAATTAATATATTTTTTAAATTAATAGTTTTAATTAATATATTTTTTTAATTAATATTACCTATTGAAGTGATTAGAGTTTCAATGTGTAATTTGTATTTAAGAGAACGGTACACCTGCATGTGTTGTATCCGTCTTACAAATGTTGCAAAAACTGTTCGATATAAGAACTAAAAAAATAAAAACGACCTTGCACAGTAAATGTTCTCTTCATTATATTGTGGCAATTTGGTTGCTTCGCTTGGACAACAGCCCGAGTTGTTCTTACCGGCGCAAAACAATTTTTGCAATGTTTTACATTTGTAAGACGGGGTCAACATAATATGCAGGTGTAGCGTCCTCTTATGAAGATCTCGGCGCACTATTTGTTTTCTCTCTCTGACCCACGCCTAACATATTATCAAATAAACGTTCACAATAAATATTAATCATTATAATCACAATAATTTTTAAAATAAAAGTGAAATGACCTCTTATACAATTTAAAGGTAAGATTATTATTATTTATTATCTAGAGCAGGGATGCAAATACATGGATCGATATAACATTTTGAAGGCACGCAAAAAATTAAAATATATATATTATACCTATATAACAATTATTTTTATTTTAAATAATAAATAACATCACAATGTATATTAATTACAGATAAAATTGAATAATCGTTATTGATCGATAAATAGCCGTATGCTCATAATACGTACCTCAGTTTTTATGCACCTATCTTTATTTATAATTTAATGGCATGCTCGGAAAAAAAAAGGAAATTTTTGGACCGTATTGTCAAAAAAATTTGTTACCCCTGATCTTCAGCATCTCATAAGTGTTTTATTATATTTTAATTTTAATCGAGTTATGAATAAGTATTTTAAGATTTACAAACAATGTACGATTTTAAAATTCTTATAAGTAACTCGCTTTAAAATTAAAATTTAATAACAAACCTGTGCCATGCCCTAGATAATACTTTACATTTCATAAGAGGTCATTTCACTCTTATTTTAAAAATGATTATGATTATAAACTTTATTTTGAACGTAAAATTTGCTTGGTTGCGATAGGTCAGAGAGAGATAACAAATAGTGCACTGACATCCTCTTAATACATATAGGTACAAATTGATTTTATACAGAGGAGGACCACATTGACAAGGTCAAATATGCATACAAAACTGCAAACTAGGCGGATAACGGGGGGAGGGGGCTTACGGGGGCTTAGCCCCAAAAAATGTCCGTCAAACCCCCTCCTTTTTAGTTGTGTGGGATCGAAGCCCCCACGCTCGCATTGATGTTAATAATGTTAGCCCATCCTGAAATTTTAATGGATTTACAGAAGAGTCTATAGGAAACCCCAACGCTACGCATTATCAGAGTATCTGGACAAATCGGTCGAAAAAAGTCAAAAAATGGATAAACGCCTGTACGTTTCTTGGAGGTCTGGAACAATAGCGTACAATCAAGTGTATACATATTGCTTACTACCGTGTGAGACAAAAGTACCTACCAAGAATGCCATTGTAAAAATAGTGATTGAAAACTCGTACAGGTGGGTGGCGCTATTTTCAAAAATACGTTTTACTAGACTGCTGCTGTGTAATATCGTCTGTTGCGCGATGGTGACGAACAGAATTCGATACTGGCGATTGAACTAAAAGGCACAATCGGCGGAAGTGTGTGACCACCCTTCACCACAATCGGTAATCATCCGATTCCAAATTCCTCTATTAGGCCTATTATGTCTGTTATAGACATAATATAATAATATAGTACTATTATATGTCTACGACTATTATTTTAGCTAGACCCATAACAATTATCGACCAATATCTTAAAGAGTTTTCGATTTTTTTTTCGATTGATAGATGTAAAAAAAAAATATATATAGTATAATTTAACTTAGAGAGTTTTTTGCTGTAAAAAATTATTTATAGGACATAAAATCCATATTTTGGGTAGACGGTTCTTTAGTATATTTCTTAGCTCAAGTTTAAAAATTGTTAACACGCCACAGATTCCGACAACAAAGGACGTCATGCACAATGCCTGGGAGTATTACAGCGTTTTATGTGCACCGATGATAGGGGCAGGAGGGGTAACCACTATTGGCTTGTGCGAATAACGATCGGGTAGTTATGGGAAGGGGGAAGGCAACGTACAGGCACTAGGTGAAATGGAGCGGAGGGGTCAACTGGCGACCGATTATATGGTTACCTGGGGAGGGGGACTCTAGACGGTCTCTGTTCCCACTTCCCCATAGGACATACATACATATTATATGGGACTTACGACTACCTAATCAAAATGTCACCATTCAATACCCTAAAAATTGAACTAGAAAACGGTGGTCGACGATACTCGTGGATGGAGCGGCCACAGTTAGTATTTTTTTAAAATTTCCGTAGGTAAGCCAATAAGTACGATGCTTACCCCGAAATCGGAATTGCCACTACACGTCGGTTATTCGGCTGGTTGTTGATCGTAAAACCGTGACGGAACGGCTCTTGTAAATTGGACACTGAAAACAGGTCACACGGTGTCCAACAAACGCAAATTATATGCACTTGTTCTTGCGCAGTTGATGATTGTCGTTCTTTTTATGGGTTTTCAAATAGCAGACCGACGCGCCACAAGTAAACGTTGTTGTCGTAGGCCTCCTGCGAAGCAACTGATGACTGACGAGCGAGGGCCGAGGAGTTGCGCACCGGCGCACTGCACTTGTACAGACGAAACGTAGTATTATGCAGTATGCACGTACGAGTACAGCTGATGGTACCGTGGTCAGTTATCAAGAGTTTCGTCATCGTTGATCAAACGTAACCCTACTCAAATAGCAGCTATCAGCTCAACGATAACATTGTTGTCCCGCGTCTTATCTTTAACGCTGCGGTGCATCTTGCGATAACGCGTAGTCGTAATCCCGATTTAAGATTTAGGTATATCTTAAATCGTATTCGTAATTTGCAATGTTTATTTTCGGGTGTGCCAATAGGTAAGTAATTTTTGTTTTGTTTTAATGCGTGGCTTCCGCTGGGTGCCTCGAGAGATTTCTTTATTTTTATTTTTTTTCAAACCAGAGTAGGTACATGTCTTGTTATTGTATTATTTATCATAGTATAAGAAATAAGACCTATACTCAACACGATCCGTGTTTTTGTTCTAGGTCGCGCATGTGCATCGCCTTGTGTTTTTGTGCGTTGCATACAACGTATTGCATATTGATTAAATTAATACGTGTGACGTCACCTTGAGTTTATTGATGTTTGCATTTATAAATTATACATTTCCCTTAAAAAATATGCGTAGTCTTATCATTGTCCATTGAGTATACTTCTTATTCCTCATACTGTTATTTATTATATTATATTTACATACTATGTATATTTATTTGATCAATAAACACTTCTATAATAGTATAATAATATATAAATAATTTAATTTAATTTTTTATTATTCATACACATTTTAAACAAAAATTACAGTCAATACGACAATACTTCACTTTCACTTAATTTTTTTTTAGACTTCTTTTCCATTGTTTTGTTATTTAGCTGGGAAATTAGATTTAACCAAATTAACCGGCACCTGATTGAAAGTTGAGCAACAGTCAGTTGTTTTCATCATGTTTTATTAAAGCATTTATGAGAGTAGATTACCTAAGTAGATATATAGTATATTTTAAAGCATAGTTTTTTCAAATTGGATTTTGTGTTTTCAGTGAATTTAAATCTATTCTATATCAATAAAACAATAATGATTAGGTATAGGTATACAATTTTCAAAATTAACCGTGTCAACCGTGGGACAAATGTAATTTGCAACTACTTCTATGTTTGATTCACAGTGTATAATATTATGTTATTGTTTAAATACACATATTTGATTGGTGAGTTAGTTTTATATCATCTTATTATAGAGACAAAATAAATTTGTGTTTTCTTCTCAATCGTAATTTACAGACAATCAGTTTCTTTGCACAAAAAACATGATTACATTTTAGTGAGTATAATTATTCCGGTTGTATCTATATAAGTAACTAACATATAAACAATTAAACATATAAAGAACTCATTTCAAGTATTTGTGGTTATGTTAATTTAGCAGAATAAGGTATTGATTAATGTTGTTCTATTTAATGTACTTATACTAAAATATTAGTATATTATATTATATAATTAAGTCAAATTAACAATAGAATATTTTTACTATTGTCAATTTGACTTTAACTAAAGCGTGAAAATATTTTTTTGTAGCTATTCCATACTGCGTTGGATATTAAAAGCTTTGTAAAATAGAGCTATTCTTTATTGCAAGTAAATGCATGTATGATATATAACTAGATAAGTTAATACAATAAAATACCTAATTGATAATTATTAAAATAGTTGGGTAACTCTTAAAGTCTGAACTATTTTACTATGTCATTGAATGCTGTCATTATTTTAAGTAGAATAAAAACTTTTTTATTACATTCATTGTTCATATAAAATCAATAAAACAATTTTTCCCATTACCCACTGATGTTATCTTTTTAATATAAATTATTTCTTTTATATTTATGTAAGTAGTAATGATTTACATTATAATTAATGAATGTTTATTTTAAATGATTTGTATTATTAATAAATAATTAATATTAATATGATTAAAGCAGACTTCAAACTAAAACTTAAGTTATATCTATTACTTATTGATTAGGTTTTTATGATGATGCATTGTTTCATAAATATCTACAGTTGTTATTTTTATGTTTCATTTCCTTTACTGCCAGATGGTTTTTGTTACCGTGTACAGTCAGGCAATCAGCCTTTCTCATTTAGATAATTAACATTTAAAAACAACATCTATTATAACTTATAAGTAATTTTCAGAACAATAGAACAATACAATAAAAATTTAATAATAGTTTATATAGTTTACTATGATTTAATAATAGTAATTGGTATTTAATTTATGAAACTATAAAATGTAAGTCGTTTAATACAACTTTCTTCCACCAGGAGCGCCAAGTTTAGTTCTATATGCGACATGTCTTTTCATAACTAATCGAGAAGGGCCATTTTTATCCAATAAGTTTTGTAACCAGCATAAGCATGATTTCAATAAAGAAATGAGGGTCTGCATTTTCTGGACATTTATAATTATGAGTCAGTAATGACTTTTTTGAGCAAAAATGTTTTATAAGTCATAACAATTTAACACTGAACACTTTGCAGAACTAATCGGTAGTATGAGTGCTACCTGGAGTTGATAGTACAGTTTTAATTACTATTTCATTATTAATATTATAGGTATAGTATAGTAAAAAAAGTTTAATAAATTACTTGTAACAACTTGTATACATTTGTATTATTTTTAATCATATATTTTTTTTAATGTATAAAATCAAATTCTTGGTAGTAATTTGGAACTGATTAGTGAATACTGGGCTGAAAAATTTTAATTTAATTCCCACATATCAATTTAAATTAAAAATAATATTTTACTATTATAATTTTATTATTATTATATAGTTGCACATTATCGATTTGGTTGTATTTTATTGATTTCAATTAGATTTTGAACATATTTGTGGTTTTTTGAATTCAAAATATCAATTTTACATTTTTCTTTTTTAATTTTGATTTCTAACTACGAAAAATCTTTCATCATTCCCACCTTTAAAAATTCGAGCACCCGAAACCCATATGACATAATATATACAATATTATTCTATTTTCAAAACACTCAAATTACTCAAATTACCCAAAACCCAAATAAAACATTCTGATTAACCCGAAATTTTATATTTTACAATCTTCATATAATATATTATTTTGTATATATATTTTATGTGGTTATTGTTCAATTGTGTAGTTAATTTTTTGTTTAATAATAACAATATTAGGATATTTCGCTAAACAATTAAACATGTAAAAAAAAATATCTATAAAATATGTTTTTTCTTAACTACTTAACACCCGTATTGGCGGTTTTTAATATCGAAACGTTTGCTTACATTTTTTATTCTGATGTTTGAATACTCGAATACAAGCAGCGCCCAAAACCTGAATTAATCAATTCGGGTGCAAATCATACTCTGTTTACACGGCGGCGGACCGCGACTACGACGAGTAAAGGCCTAGCGCACAACAAAGCAGTGCTGTTGCAGTACGAAACGTGCCCCAAGGTTATTGCAGTGTGCATGCAGCGCGCGCAATGTCTCATGCGCCATGCAGTTTCGTGGCGGGTTTTTTGTACTGCATTGGTGTGCGCCCGGCCTAAAGATACATGCCGATTAATGCAGCCAACCGGCGCTATGACAGTTCAGTCAGCCACGCGAGCTTTTCCAAACTTATTTGCTATTTGGAATGGAGTTTAATTATTATATAGTTATATACGTTTTAGTTTTATACGTTACTGTATATTTTATATATTAATAGGTCCTGTATACGTAGATTATAGTTAAGTATATTACAAAAATATATACTTATATGATAGTGTGTATTCATATAATACGTACCTATATATTTTAGTAGGTATGCACTGTATATTATAAATATATTAATTTTGAATTCTTGATTAGTTTCCCTCCCCCCCCCCTTCAGAACTTCATAGATATTACTTTTTAGTTCTCAGTTTGACAAATTATAGAAGATACTTACATACTAGGTAATGAATATTAACCTTATAATTAAAATTAGATTATTGTATATAATATACAATATACATATAACATATACAATGATAAGATTATTTTACAATCTACTGTATTTCTCATATACTTATATTAGAAATACTATGTACAATATGACTAATCTTAAGTCTGTATAAATAGTGAATGCCAGAATTGTGAGTACCAGGTTCTCGCTCCTAAGTAAAACAGTAGTACACTGACCACCGCCCACCCATATTTATGTTTCCGCAATACATGAACATTTAGGGATCACTTATTTGACTCCGCTAAAAAATTTTGCATTTGTCATGGCCATAGGTGAAAATTGAGGGGGGCTTGGGGGGGGGCTAAGCCTCCCAAACTTAACCGTAGCCCCCCAAAAAAACATAGGACATGCAATTTTAAAATGCTATATTACGATGGTCTGCTTGCCTTTAATATATTTAGCACCCCCCCCCCCTCCCCCAAGTCAAAAGTTGAAATTGTGCCTATGGTCATGGCAGATGTAGTGAACAATAATAAAATATAAAACCATGGCGCTGATGAAAATTCAATATTTGCAAGTAGCATTCTATGCTTGTATCACAGATTATATAAAACATACTTTTTTAATATAATCTGTGCTTGTATCGGGAGTCGGGACGGGACGTATCAACAACTAATAGTAAATTCAGTTTATTTGTTGAACATACTACATGGCGTTTATCGATTGGTCGTTGGTAACCTATGATAAAATCTAACAGGTTTTGACGACATTACCACCCAAGAAGAGCACCCCGTTGCAACCTGACTATAATACCCTGTGCCGTCCACACTAATCAATCTACCTGCAGTGCCGCACGCTCTACGATCAAAAGATCGCCGTCCACGTACTCCCGGCAATCCCACGTCATTCGCACCACGCCACCTCCCCTGATAAATTATTCCATGCTGGCCTTTCTACCCCGCGACCTGTTGTAATTACTGACCGTCGACAATGCATTGATACTTGCGTTTATTATTTATTATTAAGAGGGTATGGCATCCACATGACCAGTGTGACCCCATTCTACAATTTAACAAATTTACGTTCAACATAATCTATTATGTAATATAAACAAACTTACAAACACACATAGTGATCTCACCTTTGATTTGTTATCATAGATATATAGGTACCTACGATTATTTTTATAAGCAGTTGAAGTTAAAATTTTTTCAAAATCACGAACATTTTCAAATGATTATGTAGTTGAAAGTGTATAAAATGTTCAATTAATAAATCAAACAATATTTGTGAAAATTAACGTATATGATTATATTTTTAAATACACGATGGCATTTTTAAAACATTTATATTTATTTTATGCTATTGCCTATTTGTACCACGAACCATATTCGAAACATATTCACACAATATAAACTATATTATGGTACATGTATAAATCTATATTATATAAAATTAATGTTTCATTTTGGTTCATGAAAATCTTGTATTTATTTGTTTATATATAGGGTTGCCATTGATTATGGATGATGAAATATATAATAGTTATTGTGATTTTATATAAATATCTGTATTATATTTAATATTTAGTAATTTAATCTATAATTTTTATTATCTATTACCAAGCTAGCTGAACATTTCAGATTCGCCCGTGTGCAGATTTTTTGTGATAAAACCTATAGGTAATTTATTATAGTATACCTACTATTACAGTAATACACTATATAGGTGTATCTCATTTTTCAAAGCTGGGCATGAAAGAGTAAGATAGTTAAGTTCCTTTTAACTAAATCAAATAACTAGTATCCTACTTTTTTTTAGTACCTAATAACTTCTAACTTAACAGGTTACATTATTTTCTATTTTATTCAGTACATGATGAATTAATTCATTTTATAGTCACGTTAAGTTAATTTTAGTCGTAAATCACAGATTAAAAATATATTCAATTTAGTAAATATCAATTTTAAAAATAAATAAATAATAATCCAAATATTAAATATATTGATTGATAAATAATAATTGATAATAATAGTGCATAATATTGCATATTCGCAGAATATAATATTATATAACTATCTATATTATTTACAGAAATGTTATAGAGGCAACCGCATCGTTAATAAATGAAAAAATAACTATTTACTCAGTACCTATCCCATACGGGCGCATGTAAACTCCGCCACGACCTACTGCGCCACACCACCTTACTCCTTTTTTTAGTGTAAACTCCGCCATGAAAATAAAACAGGTAAAATTGGGTTCATTTAAAATCCACCAGTGACAAAAATCAGGTAAAATTGAGTTCATGTAAAGTCCGCCATTGAAAAAAATAAAGTAACAGTATACACTAGGTACACAATTTATATAATTTTATAATAATAATTATATGCCAAAAAATATAAAAACTTAAAAATAAAAATAATAATTGTTCGAACAAATCATACAAATTGTAATGCCTAGTATTATGTTAAAAAATAATGATAGACAATTGTAATAACTATATGTAGGTACCTATATTATATTATTATACATTATATGTTATAACTTATAATATATTTTTGATCTAAAATTATGATATACAATTTGTAGATATTCAAACCATCAAGTCTAATATAAATCCATTATTAAACTATTTAGTACTAATTATAGCTTTCTCTAACACAATAATTTTTTTTTTCATTTTGAATTTTTGAATTTACTTAGTAGAGAGATATCATTTAGTTTTACATAAGGAAGGCCTTAATATTGGCGGAGTTTCCATGTACCCATTTCAGGTAAGGAAATAAAACTGGTGGAGTTTACATTAGACCTTTTCATTACCTTTTTATCAAACCGGTATTCTGGTGGAGTTTACAATCGCCCATCCCATACCCGTTTGTATGCTCATAACTCATTAATCACTATGCCGTCATTACCTGATCATTATTAATAATATAACTTATTACTCATTATTATATTTTTATTAATTCATGGCAGTGCCTTGCAACCGAATTAACCCAAACCCCTAACACCTCTAAACACCCTTAAAAAATCAAACACCCGAAACCCATATAACCCGAATGATTTTGTTTTCAAAACACCCGTATTAACCAAAACCCGAATAATTTTGTTTTTTTACAAACTTCATGTGATATATCATTTTGTATGAATTTCTTGTGGCGAGTTCTGTTCTGTAGTTGGTTGTTTAATAAATATAATAAATTAACAGGGACAATCTTACAATAAATCAGAGGTAAATTCAATAATTATTTTCTTAAAAATTAAATCCAATGGGCCTAACATATCTTATGTATATTATGTAACTACTGTACATTAATAAACCGAGTTTGGTCTTAAACAAATGTTACAAATTATAAAAAAACATATAAATTTAATTATAAATAACATGATAAGTCATTGCATAAATTATTTATTTATTTTTTTTGGGGGGTCCATCAAAAGCTACGTTTTTTCCATGCTACTCAACACCCGTATTTATCAATATTAACCCGAATTATAATGGTTTTGAAAACCCTAATTTTTGTTTCAACTTTTTATTCTAGTATTTGGACACCCGAATACATCTAGCACTCGAAACCCGAATAAATTATTCGGACGCTAAGTCCTGATTCATATATTGACAACGATAACTTGGAACGTTGGTGCAAATAATGCAAACCCATAGTAGCGCAGTTCATTGTATTTACTATTTATTTAATTAAATAACAACACTGTAGGACGCGGGTAAATTTTTATTTTTAAATAAATTATTCGATATGTCCAGGCCGTAATAAACAGAAAACAAAAATTAAAATTATCTTGCAAAGACGACCCATGTAGGTATTACGTGTTTACATAAAGATTTTAATATTGGTAATAAACTATAGACTATAGAGCCATAAACAAATAGTATGTCAACTGTATTACGTGTCGTCATTGTTTTTCACAATTTTGTTTTCATATTGGTTTCTGTGGATCTGTGAGCTGTTTAAACAATTAATTATATTTTAATAATGAATAATAAAATAATAATAATAATAAAGAACTATTAATATTCTAATCTACAACCAATGGCAACCATTTATAAACAAAAACAAAGTTTAAATTTCCACGATGAATATCAAAATCCGTATTTGAATATTCCCCCTCTATAAAATTCGAATATCGAAAAATCTTTTCTTATTGCACATCTAGATTTTTAGAGGCAGTGGCGTAGATACGATTTTTTTCTGGGGGATGGGGGGGGGGGGTTAAAATATATTTATGATACAAATTACAAGTTATTAGTTAAACTAAACGTCATTTTTATTTTGTTTCAAATTGGTATTAGTTATAAATAGTTGCAATAGTTTTATATTAGACTGTTATAATAATTCATAAAATAAAATCTAATCGAAGTCGTTATCGCTGTTTTTGTCGATTTTATAATTGGTTATTATTTCAGTAATAGTTATCGAGGCCTACCTATGATAAAATTCTTATCGACAATAATTTTGTCGACTTGTATATAGCACGTGCTATATAATTTATTATTCGTACCGTCGGCAGTTTGCCGAAAGTCTCTTATCACAACAATTTTCCCAAAACAAAATACCAATATAAAAAAGATTCTTGTTTGGGGTGGGGGGAAACCCCTTATCCCTCCCCCCCCCCCGTAACGACGCCACTGATTAGAGGAACCATTATTCCAAATTTAAAGTTCATATTTTTTGTAGTTTTTTCGGATGTTGCGATGAATGAGTCAGTAAGTGATATTTGGCTTATAGTTAACATTGAACATTGATAGTGTGCAGTTTTTTTTTTTCTTGGCAAATCCTATCTAGCATATACTCTATATGGGTGTATCTTGGTTTGAATGTACCTCAGTTTTAGTGAACATCAGTTCAAGGACAAATCAGCGTCAGTGTACCTTGTTTTGCTTTTAATTAGACCTAGTTGGATTTAGCACTTGGTATATATATATTTAACGTGGTTTAAACTACATATTCCTAAACTTTTCTGAGATTTTCATTAAATTAAATTGAGTACCTATTCTTTTGGTCCAAACATTTAATTTTCAACTATTTACCCACTTGGGCCTATACAAAGGGGAAAACATGAATCCACTCTGAACTTCTATACATTATTTATAGGTACTATATGATATTTAGGGGGAGGCATGGAAATATGGCCTCCCCCTAAACGGTGCGCCTGTCTGAAACCAATGAAAAACGTTTATAAACGGTTTGACCACCTCTTTAAAATGCGAATATCGGAAGATCCTTTCTTATGTCACATCTAGAGCATTAGAAGAACTATTAAGTAGTTATCAATTTCAGGTTCGTACGTTTTGTAGTTGTTTTTGAGATGTAGTGATGAGTGAGTGAGTGGTATTTGGATTTTATAAATATAGAGGTAAAACTATGTATATTTTAACTGAAGAAAAACAGAAATTATGTATAGATAGATGATAATAAGTAGTCGTCTAATACAGATGCTATTAGTCGAGTATGTAGAATCTAGATTATAGTGGATTTCACCAGTTGACATCAAATATTTTAGTATCTTGTAAGTATCTTTTCCGTGCCGTTATCGCAAGCCCGGATTAAAGGAGGGGTCCAGAGGGCCACCGTCTAGTGCCCCATATTTATCCTCGAAATATTAATTTTTTTAATAAACCATTTAAAAAAAAGTAAATAATTTGATTAGGTAGTTAGAAAATATAAAATATATAAAATAAAAATGTTCTTAACTTTATGCTACGAAAAATCTGATCATAAATATTAAATTTATATTCTAATAATTGATAAAAATTAACAATAACATTATGAAGTTTATAAAATGGGAGTTGTGAACTACAACTAAATTTATGATTGTATACAAGGTACCTATAATATAGTTCAAAATTATACAATCATAATATACTAGTACAGTTGTAAAAATGTAGTGATATAATTTTTTTGAAGTTAAAGTTGAAAGGGGCCCACTAGGTGTATCTATGGTGTCCCGAGGCCCAATTGCTCCTTATGCAGGCTTGTGTTTGGTAATAGGTAAAATACCAAGAAAAAAAGAACAACCAAAAAAGAACATGGAAAAATGAATAAAAAAAAGGTGGGTAAGTAGATGTCACTCTGATGTACAGTAGGTTACATTAGTGGGTCACTGTATAATGGATGGTATTAAATTTGAATTCAATGATGTAATATCATTGTATACGAAAAGCTAATCTGAGCGGTGACAGTTTGTCAGTGTGGATAATTTATATTTTATTTATATTGCTATTACTTATTATTAATATGGTAGCCCGGTTATAAGTTTAATATAATATTATAAAATTACAACAAAATAACTAAAATCGTTATTCTTGGACTATTGATTATTTAATATCGAATTTCCTCCAAATTTGAAAATAAAATAATTACAAAAAAAACATTGTTACAGAATAACCTACTTACGTGAGTTTATTCTAAAAGTTTTCAATCCTTAGCTATGAAAGTTGAGCATTTTATGAGTTTTTAGATACAAAATCATTTTTAAATTTTAAATTTGATAAATGTCAAAAATTCAACTTTAAATGATTTAAAAAAAACTGTGATTATATATTTTTAATATTTTTTAACTGCTATTCAAGCAATATATCAAGATTCTTGTATTACATTTTGACATAGTTTGACCCAACAAATAAAATTTTATTGACAATCATAGAAAAAAAAATTTAAAAAATGATATTGTCAAAACAAATCAAAATATGGGAATTTTAAATTAGAACCTCTCAAATTCACCCTACTAGATTCACTTTCCCATCACACAAATTATCATTGAAAAAAATCGAAACAGTTTAACTGCCTCAAACCGTGATGACACACAAAAAACATACACACACATAATTTAAAATCAATACATTCATCGCTCAGCTCAGAATCTAAGAAGAACAATTTAAAAAAAAAATTTGATATCCATATTAATTGATTATTAGGAAAGAAAAATTATTGATATCAAGTTATTATTATTAATCACCGGTGACACTGCTAATCTGCGGAAACTCTAAAAAATCAGATTGTCTATACAATTGTCTACATAAAAAATGCTTCATTCTCATATTCAAATCTGTATGTATAAAAGAATTTGTCCTCCTGAGGGATCAACGTAGAGCCCAAACCACAGTGCGGATCTGGTTGAAATTTTTAGGATGGATTTATAATATTATAATTTCACTGTGCTTTAAGAAAGGATTTTTGGAAATTCAACCCCTAAAGGGGTGATAGTGGTTGTAAGTATACAACATTGGTGCCATCTATCAAGCAATATCTAATACTAAATATTATTATTATTGTATATTTATTTATTTATAGTATTCAATTATAATTACTATTATTATTACAATTTATTATTATAATAGTGCTGAAAAATATTCCTGTAATTATTTTGAGACTAAAAACATTTTTCATATGAATTTTAAAATACTGTTGTATGTGGACCGTCAACGACCTAAAAGATAATACTTTGCAATAAAGTTGAACAGTCAACAGTGAATGAAATAATAGTGTATTTTCAGTAATTATAAAGTGTACAAAAGTCATACGGCGTGTGTGTATTAGGCTGAGCTCTAGACTTTTTTATTTAATACTTAGATCATATTTTGTATATTTTAAAAGGTCACGACTCAAGACTATTAAGAGTACCTAGTTTATGTCTATACATTGTTAATATAATATAAGAGATAATTATAATATAGTACAATATAATATGCATTTGCAGAGCCATGGCTTTCAATTATATGTTATGATGTTGAGATGGTTTATGAGTTTGTAACTTAAGAGTTAAAAGGTGATATTTAAATTTGTTATATTATAGATTTATTAAACAAATTATAAATTAGGTATGTAAATATGTTAAATATTTTCTTTGTTTCATACAACAAATCAACTTTTAAAAATGACCACTTGAAAGTTGACGACTTTTAGATACAATAAACTTTTTATTTTTATTTTTCACAATAAATATTTCAAGAAAATAAATTTCATGAAATTTTAAAACTCTAACAATACGTAAGCCCGGCAACGACTGGTAATTCAGCTAGTTATTTTATAAATCTATAAAAATTAATAATAATTGTTTTATTCATACTCTTTTATTTTTGTGTTAATCTTTGATTCATAGGTTAGGTTAGGTTGACTGGTGGACATGCTTATTTTTTGTAATAAGATTTTAAGGAGTTTAATATAGGCAATTTACACACGGTGGGCATGCGGTCGTATAAATGTGTGCGTACTACGTAGTAAGCAGTGTTCGACTTGGCAAAATTAAAGTAGGGGGACTCTGTTTACTTTTTTAAAAAAAAAGCGTCCCATCACTTGTTAAACGTTAACACGGGGGCTCCGGGGCTATGTCCGTTATTTTGTTTTTCCAGGCGCTTTTGTAAGCTACTGAGAATTTTAAATGTTGACCTCCTCAATGTACCAACTAGATTCAATTTACCACCAGAAAAGATACAGAAGTTGAAAATCGAAGTATTATTTCGACTACTTATCGTGTATACATACACAGATAAAATAAAAATTAATAAAAAACACATCATTGCAAAATCAATAAATTTATCGCGCCACTCAGAATCCAAAAGATGGCGATAAGATATTTTATTATTTAACCTTAGATTCTATTTTACCATTTTAACCACTTTATTGGTAAATTTACCAATATTTTTTTACGTAAAATATTCTCCATCTCTAACAGGATGAATGTGACATATACGTCTTGGACATACAAATGTAATTAAGTATTTAAGTACATCATAATTCATAATAATAAAATATAAATACTGTAATCGTATATCACACGACACACAACTACAATACCATCCCCAATCTTATTTTTAATTTTACTTTTTTGTGTTATTTAGTATGAGATTTAAGAACTTTAATTTTTTATTATGTTATAAGTTAAAAATGAATTCGAAATGTGACAAAATAGGTAGTATTCATAATGCATACATGAGTACATGACATAATTTTTTATACATGTTATTTGCATTTTTATTTTCTTGTAGAGATGTCTAACACTTATTAGTTCTTTGTTCAACAACAAATATTTATTCTACTGTTTACCTACTTTTTTATTTTGCTCCGCCTCTTGTTATTTGTTCATTGGTGATGAAGTTCAATTTTTTTGTGTAGCAGTAGTATGCAGTTCCTGATTTGAAAAGAATACATTAAAAAAGTGTAGTTCATTTTTTAGTTTTAATGTTAAAATGATTATACATTTTATGAATTTAATCTATACGAGTATTAAAGAGATATACTTGATTAGAGTAAGTAACATTTTAAAATTAGATACATACCTAATAGGTTATAGGTACATAAGAATGTGTTTTTTTTTAAACATACCATTATTTTAACTCAATATTAATTACATTCATCATACATTTTACACATTCATACATTAATACATTTTTTGAGTAATAGTTAATAATATTATATCATATATACTTGAAACGTGAATTCTACATATTTTTTTATTAATTGTGATAGTTACTGATATTGTGAATGATACTATTAGTTCATATAAGCAAATTAATAAAAATTGGAAATTTACTACATGCATTATTATATTATTCAATGTTAACATTTAATTTTGTTTTGGAAAAACTGCCATTAAAATGTTTACATTTGTATCATATAATGTATTATCATATAGTTATACCCACATATTTTATGAATATTTAGTAACTAATGTTAATAATGTAATTATAAAATAGGTAATGTTAGTAGTTTTGATCTATTACATCCATATGGAAGCTATGTATTATATTCATTATTAATTCATTAATTTTTAATATGGAATTCAGTAATTTGTATTAATAACGGTCAGATAGTTTTTTTTGATTTATGAATGATGCTTTACACCTTATAGTGCAATTATGTTTAACAGTTAATTGTAGAGCTTTCGTGGTTTTCATACTAGAACCTAATAATAATAAAAAAAAGGTCTAACATTAAGATGGTATAATGTTAAATACCCAATAATGTAAAAACTATATATTATATTATTTTTAATTTAAGCCTTGTATGGTCAACACACTTAGTATAAAAATGAATAACATAAAATTCTTACATTATTTTCTGCTATCATTTTTTGAATGAAATATGCTGTGGAAGGGCGTTCTTGAGATAACATAATATACTATTCAGAAAGTTTGTCATAACATAATTAGCAAATTTGTTTTGGTAACAAGTTATCTTGATGGATCTAAAAAGAATATATAAACTCAGTTACAACAACATATTTAATTTCCATATTTTGATGTATTAACTTACACTAATTTTTAAGATTGTCCGAAACACAATTTTTAGAGGCGTAGAGTCGATTTCATCTTCAAAAATATCATATAACACCCATAAAATTATTCTTTTTATTTTGGATGCAAATTCAGCAGACATTGAAGTATAGGTTGTGTTGACACAATTTGTAGAAGACATTTTAACCTTTTTCTGTAATTCATGAGTTAGAATAAATACCAAAAGTTCATACTATTTAATAGCCACTTTACAAGCAGTAGATAAAAACAATGAATCAAAATACTTATTAAATAAAAATCAACAAAATAAAGCAATAGGCAATGTTAAGAAAAATTAAAAATATCTTATTTGAGGAAAATTATATAGGTATGAAATATTAAGAACTCTAATCAGTAACTCAATCCAAGAAAACTGCATCAGCAGTATTAAGTGGATATTGTACTGTGAATATTGCCATTGTATTTATTATACAATGGGTAGCAAGTCAATGATTTTTTTTTTAACTCAGTTAAGTTAAGTTAATATGCACCAATAACAAAAAGTTAAAAATTAATACACACTTTGTGTTAAATTGTTATTAAGTTAAAAAAAAAGTTAATCTGTTTAACAACTCTAGCGTACTTATTTTTTTTCTAACCCAAAACTAAATTATAGACTAAAGTGTTTATACTCTATACAGTATTTTCATATAAGTTATATTTAAATGATATACATTTTTAACTTTCAACAATTCACGGTACTTCACGGTATTTTTTGACATGAAAATAAAATAGACTGAAATAGTGAAATATACTAAATTAAAAACAAAATAAACTAACTTAACTTAGGTACTTCTTAAAATGAAAAATTAATTTGTTTATTTCACATTAATTAAAAAAGAAATTTAGTAAGCTAACAGTTAAGTTAATGAAAAGTTAAAAGTAACTAGTTATGTTAAAAAGTTTAAATTAAATTAACTGTTTAACTATTTAAATTGTTAATGCCCAGCCTTGATGGATAGTATTAATTAATATATTTTTGTCTACTGGTTATTTGAGTTTATAAACATATCATGCAATACTGCTGTAGCTATAATACTAATAAGAGTAGTTTGATTTAAGTTTGAAATCCAAAAGATTACATCTCTTGTAACAATTTGTGCTTTTTACAGAACAACACATATTGTGGTTGTCTTATAAAATCATCATATTTTTTCTTACCTGATATCGTACTTCTGCTTCAGTAATAAAGTTTGAAAGAAGTGTCATAAATTAATTACAACGTGCATAACCTCCATCTCCTACAATTACAGAATCTCAAAACTCATTGCTCTGAAATTATGTTCTTAATAAAGAGTTATCAAATATTGTTGAGTCATTTACTGAACCGGACCATCTAATAATGTGTTTATAATATAATATCAGTATAAAGTGAATTTATAATAATTAATAGTTGAAGTATTTTGCTTCAAATTAACTCTAATCAAGCCACAATATTTGGAAGCTGCAAATTACTGTTGCATATGTCTTGAACATTGATTGAAAAATAGCCTTTTTTACTGTGGAATCTTTATCCAATATTTTTATTGGGAGATTATATTCTGATGCCTAATCTATTGCTCCCATGACTTAAGAAAATTAGCACATTATATAGAAATCTTCATAGATCAATTTTCTGTCAGTTCCTGTTTTTGCCATTTGAATGTAAAATACTATCTGCTTTAGTGATGCTATACCTGTTGATAGTCTTTTTATAATACGGTACATATGCGTTATTTATGGATTCGTATATGGTCTCCTAGAACTGCCTAAAATTTGGTATACATAAGTACAATATATTAAAATGCTTCAATAGACATGTATCTATAACAATCTAAAATATTTACCTGTAAAGCACCAGTTGCATAATATCTAAGTTCAATTAAAAGCTGCAATATTGATGACAGTGACATATTGTGGTATGTAATTTGGCATAAACCATCTTGAACCATGTTCAGTAATCCAATAAAAATTTTTCTAGACAACCAGATAATATATACATACCAAATAATTACTTAAGTAAGAAGTTCATAAAAATAGAAACTATTATTTGTATTTAACCTTTAGACCAAATGTAGGCCTTACTATTTATAATAAAATAATATGTGAAAATAGTCAAATAAAATATTTTATAAGTACCTGCCTGAATCTCTGTTTAAAATCTGTATTCTGCAAATGTATTATGGATCTATCACGAAAATTATGTGACACCTGAAGCACTTCAATGATATAATCATTCATCATTCGTTGAATTAGATGAAATATTTTATGAGTGTGATGGTAAAAAGTGAAACAAGGTATTCTTTGAATGTGTATTTAATATTTATGTTTTATATTTTAATTGTAATTTTCATAATAAAAAAAGGATGGCTGATAAGAAATTATATTCCTTATCACCATATTGACGAATCTGTCCAAGTGGATTGATATCAATCCATCTATTAATCCACCTTGGGATCTGTAAAAGTTACCGAACCAAAATCGGACCTGTACTTTGGTAGTTTAGTACTTTAGTACCTGAGTACTGATAAATTACAGACCCGTTTACGCTAACAAGCGTTCAAGCTTCAAACCGTACTAAATTTTTTAACGTAGGTATCTCAAGTTACGACTGTTTTCGTTACCCGCTAGTAATTTAAATTCAAAGATACGTAGATAACGAAATATACGTCCTTGTTTGCAATAAAACAAAAATTTAAAAATTGAGTTACGTCCTTCTTCATTGGAGGTGTTGATAAGTTTTAAACTTTCCATAAAAAAGTGGTGTATTAAATAAATATACATTTTTATTATTAGTGTTTATTTAATTATTGAGGTAGCTATGATTATTTTGTAATTATTACTTATACATGTTTCTTAGTGTTGCAATGTACCATAATCTAAAATGTTATTGAAACAAAATATGATGAGTTATTTTGTACAGTACCTAATTTCTAATATGGTGGCAATATTATGTTCTATACAACTTCAAAATAAGCATCCGTAAAAAAATCATAAAATATTTCCTGGGCTGATATTTTTTCATAGTCCATCACTGTAATATATCTATGAGTAAATATTACCTGATTGACAGTAGTTGATTTAAACAAATAAATAACAGAACCAAACAACTGTTTAGTTGGTGTTATATCAATATATTATTCAGAACTAATTTTCGGGGAGGAGTGAACTCTCCCACCCACCAATACAGGCCACAAGTACGTCCTTGACCCCGGCTTACGATTATATCCATTAATTTAATGTCTATGCACGCATACGGCATACCGATTCAAAGTTTGTAAATTCAAAAAGACAATTATCCCGCGTTTTTAGGAGTTTAGGGCCGCGGTATTGGGTGAACACAGTGAAGCCAACATAACGGAGAGAAAAAGACGAGAGAGAACCGCTGAAACGTCATTTCTCTCTCAGATATGTTCGCTTCAAGTCCTGCACATTGTAGATAGACATAATGCCGCAACCATATGTTTAATATCTATGATTGGGATACGCTCCGATCGGGCGCAGTGTGTAGTAGCACTGAATAAATTATTCCGTGGTAGTACTGTAGACTGTAGTAGTCGATACAACAGCTCCTTTTTGTTATTGCCAACTATACGGATGGTTTGCATTACTACGGGAAACATTTCTTGAAATACCTAACGAAAATCTCGTTTTTCGTCCACAGTCGCCGTGGGCCGAAAATCGACGACGACCGATCTGCCGCATGAGAAATGGATTGCCCAAGAACCGACGGCCGTTGCCACCGCCGCAGCCACCACCCTCTCACCAAGCACCCGTGTGGCCATTTTTTTCGTTTCCCGGACATTATTGTGCAAGGTTTATAGATAGTACTGTTATCTATAAACCTTGAGTATTGTGAAACGTCCGCCGTTCATTGTTTGTCGATGCCTAAATGTGTTCTTAAAACCAAGGTGGATATATATATATATATATATATATATCCATCTTGCTTAAAGCTAAACCCAGGCTGGCCCCACCAAATAATAATCATTTACAAACAGTTTAAACGTCGGGTTCTACCATAGACCTTATACTAATGTCTAATAAACGCAAGGTTTATAGATAACAAATTATATTAAAATATTATTGTTCATAAACCTTGTATAAATGAACTATAATGGTAGTTCCCGGCGGTTCTTGTATACCAATTCCTGTATACGAGTTACTACACTGATAGGCTCTCGATAGGTCACGTCGAGCAATCCTAATTATAATATGTCGGTGCCTATATTTATCCAACTGATAAATTCATTTTTTAGGAGGCCATTAGACTTTTTTAAATAGTTCTGTTCACCCCCCCCCCTTTTCTTCCACCACTTGAACGGCAACTTACACTATATAAATGGCCAGTGCAGATGTAAAAAATAGAGATACTTAATAAATTGCTAAACATGCCGGGATGTCGGATTATTGAAATCAATGTAGTCGAAATTTGCCTCGATTTGTGGAATCAAGGGTTTCATACAACGCATATCATTTGGAATGTGTAAATCAATAAATAATTACACTATAGATAAGGAAATCTATCTGCCATTTTTGTTACAGATATATGTGCATTGTAAAAATATTTAACATTCAAATCAATTTTAGTTGAATATTACACTGTGTGATGTGATTAAAACATATTGGTTAAGGGGGAGTTTTGGTAAATTGTTTCATAATATATCTGGGTGTGGCAGTTGTGCAACATACTACCCACTATAATAAATTCAATATCCTGTACTTTTAATTTATAAAATTTACTTATTTTACCTACTTATTTTGTATTTATTTTAAATATCATGGATTAAAATGTTTTAAAAAATCATTGGATAACTATTAATTAAAAAAAAATATACTGGAAAAGTATTTTCATGTTTTAAATTAAAGTTATATTTAATTTTATTGTGGATCACTAGGATCATAGCTTTATTTGTTCTTAGTTTAAAAGTCATAATATTGATGCTGTGATACTTCTGTCAACAGCCCTTTCATTAAACAGTCTTTTTTTTGGTCCCATTGTTCAAGTATAATTCTTTTTATATTTGCCCAAAAAATTATATTTGCCTCTATATAGTGCTCGTTTTTTCTGATTCTTTTGGTGACCATAATAGGCATAGAAGTTTTTTTGTACTGTTATACTTTAATATATAGAAATAATTACCTGTAATGTTTAATACATGTTTGCAATAAACTACGTAGCTATTATTACTACTTTTGTATCTTTATTATTGTTAATCGCGTTGCATATTATTTATATTATAACCTGACCAACAGTTATTTTTTTCTTTTTTTTTATTACCTTATATTGTATAACATAGAATTTTTTTTTATATTATTGTAATAATATGATAAAGTAAAACATAGTCAAAACATTGGCAAAGGTTGGCATTAACTAGTTAAAAAGTTAATTTTTTTTTAACTTTTTAACTTAACTAGTTAGTTTATTTTCTGATCAACTTATGAACTTAACTAGTTTAATTTACAGTTGAAATAACTTAGCTTTTCTCAGTTGATTTTAAAAAAATCCATGAAGTTAAAAACATTTTGAAATTTTTCGTTTATACGTAAATATTACTATATCAGTATAAAATAAAAATAATCCAATACAAAAACACAAACATTTCTGTTATTTTCTTGATAACATAATTTTGTATACATTTATATATTTTATTAAGTTGTTAATTATATATTATGCGAGTTGCAATTATAAATGTTTATAATAAAATCAATAATTTTAAATTGCAAATTGACAATTGTTATGTTTTAATGTTAAATAACTTATAATATATATGATGGTCATGTACTCATCTTCACGTATTATGACATTATTATGACATTCAATTGCTATACGATATAAAAAAATATATTTAAGTTAGTAAATAATACTTAATAGTAAAGTAAAAGTAAAATGGTATACAGTGTGCATTATGATAAAAGTTCAATAAAATTGTTTTTTCTAATTTATAAATTAGAAACTAGAAAGACACATTTACTCTTTATGTGATTTACATACTAATTAAAAAAAAATAGATTAACTTTTTTTAAACTGAGTTAAGTTTAATATTTTTTTCTATACTAACTTTTAACTTATCGAGTTAAATTTATAATTTGTTTACTGTTAACTTTTAACTCATCGATCTTGTATCCTCTTAACTTAACTTAACTTGAGTTAATTATTTTCATTTACTTGCCCACCTTTGAACAGTGGCATAACAATTAGTATATTTGAAGTAAACATTGTTAGTAATACATAAAATGAATATTTGCTGTTTGAATTAAACTTCACACAGTTGCTGATTGCTGTAAACAATAAATTGAGCCAGTCATATATTTTATCATAAAAGTCTAAAGTAAAATTGTAAAATAATAATTGTAAAAATTAAAATATTATTCTGTAAGTATTATTAATATTTAATTTCTACATTAATAATTTTTGCCTAATTCTAAATAAAACATATAAATATAAATAGGTACATAATATAATGTTGCAGAAATATTACAAATACTGTTTGATTTCTTAAAAAATTATGTCAAATGAAAGTTTTGATTGTAAATTTAAATTTTGTGCTGTTTTTAACTGGACGCCATATATACCGGGTGATTCTTTTATCATTGAACACTCATTATTTCAAAAAGTGTACATTTTTTTGAAAATATTTTTTTACATAGTTTCAAGTCGCTTATAAAACAACGTTTTTCTTAAAAAATTATATTTTTATATATTTTTTATCCTTATAATTTTTT
>NC_042493.1:67502432-67543111 GCF_005508785.2 Acyrthosiphon pisum | reverse complement strand
GGATAAAAAATATATAAAAATATAATTTTTTAAGAAAAACGTTGTTTTATAAGCGACTTGAAACTATGTAAAAAAATATTTTGAAAAAAATGTAAATTTTTTGAAATAATGAGTGTTCAATGATAAAAGAATCACCCAGTATATATGTCACATATGTGTGATCTCTATCTAAAAAATGTATGACATAGCAAGCAAATTTGTGTCCTGCATAGCTAATTTTGTAAACTTATATTTAAAATATTAAAACTTGATGAATTGATTTATTAACAAACTATAAGATAAAACATTATCTGTGTTTGTACGTTTGGTTTCTTAAATTATAATAATAATTGTTACTAACATTATTTTTAAATAATCTTAAAAATAGACTCGTACAGCCTTTTAATATCTTACAAATATTAAAATATTGTAGAATCAAATATACCCACACAAATAATGTTCTTACTTTTAAACTATGATACTAAGTTAATTCAATCTCGTATTAAATTTATGATTTTAAAATTAGTTCTACAAAATGCAAATTTAATTTTGATATTTGTATGACATAACAACACATGTGGGTGAGATTTAATCTTAAGACACATAACTATGATGTAAGTTGAGTCGTAATACATAATTTTATACTACATTTTAAAACTTGTGCTTTATTTAAGTATTGATTAGTTTGTAGCAAGTAATTGCGCACCTGTGTTAAATTGCTCATTTATTATTTATGAAATGTAAGTACATTAGCTATTATTAAATAGTCTTAATGTTTATACTTCTTTGTTTTTTACAGTTTTAATTTTACTATTTTATCACATATCTCGACACAGTGTCTGTTTTGCAATTAAGCGTCAGGGTAAATTGTATTAATCTTCGAATAATAATTCTAATACAAATAATTATAACAATTAAAGAAATTGGATAATGTATAATATAAGAAGTTTAGATTCACTATCTAAATGTAGTAGCAATGTACTAAATTCTTATTGGGTATCAGAAATAGTTAATTTATTATGATGATTTGAAACTATTGAAAGCGAGTCGTCTTTTTTTTTTTGCAAATAGACAAATATTATTTGCAAAAGAATAAAAATATATGCTCAGAGGTGCAATTTGAATTTCGAAAAAATATTTTAGTTTGTGCTTTTTGTCTGTTTTTTGTAGGAAATTAATTTTTTATTTAATTTTTTTAGTAACACTACAGTAAAAGTGTATTTTGATAAAAAAGAAAATTAATTTAGTATTATACAAATAAAAAATACAACAAATCGAAAACCCAGAAATGATAATTAAGAATTCAAATTTTTTTCAGAATTAAAATAAGGCTTTTGGTACTGGGTGAATTTTTCTTTTGATTTTTGGGAATTTCATAGCAACAGGAGTTGAAACTTTTTTGAACACAAAATATAGTGATGTGATATATGTACGCATCGGATTCCAAGAGTCTTAGCTGTAGTTTATCTTTATTTACATAAAGTGTTCGTAGAACTTACACACACTATTGATTAAATTAGTTATTAAGTGATCAGTTACTACCAGTACTAAATAGTAAACACACAGCACTCACAGTGGATAATATAGAATATTGCATAAATCCGACACCTTAAAAATGGTTTGATTTGAAGGTATACTTTATAATCCTGGTAAAAAGTTCTAAACTAAAAAATAGGTACTGCATTTATTAATATAAAACCACTAATTGAAAAGCCAGAGTCTAATAGGATTTTTTTTATTGCAGCTTAAAAATAATAAACTTAAAATTTGGATTCACATGTGCTATTTTAAGATAATTATTATATAAAAATACATTAGGTAGGTACTATAATTTTCATGAGTTAATTTTTTATTAAATTCAGAAATTTTTTAAGGGACATTTAAATACATTTTTATTTAATATTTATTAATTATTATTTAGAAATAAAATAGAAGGTAGCGAACATAGTTGATACTTATTAATTATTATTAATTATACTTCCACTGTTTGTATTTTTAATTTAATAAGTTAAGATACCATTAAAATATAGTCTTAAACATAAATCATAAGTTACCTAAACATGACATGTAATTTATGAATTAAAGTTAGTAGGAAAGTTATATTTTTGTATCCCATTGCACAATGTACTCATTTAATGCTGTTAATATAATTTGTAATTGTAGTTTTCTACAAATGGTATTCCAAGTAGTTTACAATTGCGTAAATCAAATTCCCTTTTTTGATACCAGCCGTTTTTAAAGAGTTTAATATTGGCAATTTCCTATACTATTGCGTGTGGGTCGTGCATAGCATGTGATCATTTATTGTGTGTACAAGAAATAGCGAAAAGGTCCTGTGCTTAAACTCAAACGTCTATAATGCATTACAGAAAAATGTATTATGATTTTGTTGTTTTTTTTGGTTAAATGTATAAATTTATTGTCTATCTGAAATCGTTTTAACTTATTCATCAAGTAACATATTTTCTAAAATTAATTTAAATTCTTCTTGAAGTTAACTCAAAAACAACTTTCTCTCAATTTTTAATCAATTTTTTTTAGTTCAATATAATCAAAATTACAAGATTCATAATATTAAACTTTAAAAATTTTATTTTGAAGAGTTTAGGAGTTCAATTTCAAAAAAAGTAGAAAAGTTGTTTTTACGTAATGTCCATGACAAATTAAAACATGTTTAAAAAGTTTTATCCGATACGTAGGTAAAAGTTGGTACAACTATCATAAGACGACAGGTCTATTTTAGTAGTAAACACAGATAGAATATAATATTTCATAATGCCATGATTCTCATGCCAATTGTATACATAATATTGCTAAGTTTATTTTTAGTATGCAACATAAAAAATAATTATTAATTTAAAAAAATTAAGAAAATTGGTGCCCACATTAATAATTTGTACAACACAACATTTTAAGCGCTTATTTTAATGAAAGGATTATCAAATGAGGTATCAATTTTTTGTTACACAGAAACTTGATGCATTTTTTTTTTTTATAAAATAATTACTAATCTTGGATATCCAGTATAAAACCCCTATAAAACTTAATGGGTACACGCCTTAATCATTGTAAAAAATAACCTGGGGGGGCTACGCCTAACCTGTGTACCACAATTTTCGTTAAGGGTACACGCGTAAATATAAAACTAGGAGGTGGATACACACTGTGTACCTACGTGTACCCTCCACTACACCACTGTGGATACCTTTTTATTTTGGAAAAATATTGAGTAGGGTGGTGTTGTCAGAAAATAATAAAATATTAATTAAAGAATGTGGAACTAATTAGATAAAATAATGTGTTACAAATTTATATAAAAAAAGGTACAGTAAAAGGTTAGAACACTTTTAAATTTATCTCCATCTAAATCAATGAAACTTGTCATATTATTTCCATTGTCCATTAAATGTGTATATTATATGTTATAGTTTTTAGGAAAGATATAATGAAATATTAAATTTAAAGGATCTAATATAAATAAAGACTTAAAGCCAGATGATATGTTTACTTAATACTTGGTAAAATTTTCTTGAATAAGATTTATTTTACAAATACAAGTTTTATAATAAACATAAAAAATGTATAATTTTATAAGAAAAAAAAAAATGGCAAGTATATAATAATTAGTCATTATTAAGATTATTAATGTAGTTCACATTTAGTTCATATGATTTTTTAATAAAATAAATAATTTACAAACGACGTATTATTAAAAAAACCATATTATATAAATGTGAACAAAATTAACAATGGACTTTTAATGGGATTCTCCCACTTTACCAGCAATACGCTTGAAATCACCCATAAGGGTTACAGATGTAGGCATTCCAATAATATTCAAACTATCTATTCTTGTCACTTCCTCCTCAGTTTGATTGTTTACAACAAATATCTGTAGATTATAGACATTCTGGAATTTTACATATTTCAAGTTGACAATTTTACCATCTAAGTCATCAGGTTTTAAATCCAGTTCTTGTGCAGCTAAATTAAATGTTGCAGAATCAAAATCTATGGTATTTGGATGGTTAGTAAACAACCTCAATGATTTTGGTCCATTGTGTTTAGGAGCTTTAACCTAAAATAAAAAAGAAATATTGTATTTATATTTTGAAATAAGTCATATAAAAATAAACATTGAAAAATATTATAAATTACATCTACATATTAGTTTAGTTTAAAGGATCATAGTTTCATAAATAAACTTAATTTACATACAATAGCATTTATTACTTTTAATTGATTTACCTATTTAAATATTTTCTATTCACGGTTGAATGTAATTCATTATTCGATTAAGACATTAAAAAGTATCTATTAAACGGATCAAAATGCAAAGTTACTTATACATTTTGTAAAAATTATAAGTTCATTCAAAGGCACTCCTACTACAAATTGTAAAATATAGAATCAGTTTACTGTGGTACATGTATACCTAAGTAGTCATTCGCCAGCCTGGTGTTGTATTTCCCTTTCAGTTATTTCTGTTTAGGAATTTTAGATTCATCTTTGATGCTGAAACAATTATATTTTTATAGGAATCTCTAAATATTGTGTTTCTAAGAGAGTTCATAAAAATAAATTTTTTGTTATTAACACTATACTTTTATTGAATAAGAAATACTAAATTGACTTAACAAACATAAATCGCGTATATTTGGAATGAAATGCCATACATAAATCCGTTTTACTATGGCATCAACAGTAGGTAGTTGTGGGAAATCTTAATACTTTTCTTAATTTACCTTAGCAGTTAACAACCAGGTGTTTGTAACACTAGCAATACGACCACATAATATTACATTACATTTGTTACTGCCTATTATTAAATGGTTAACTCACTTTAATGGAATGTACTTTAACAGGCTTTGTGAAAATAAATGACAAGATGAGTTGCTGATCACAGTCCGATTCAATGTAGCCACTTTTCTCGAAAAGCCCCGGAAGTGGATGGTCATCTGAATCATTTAGGGCCTCGCATTGACTTCTCACAATGAACGAGCTAAGATCCATCTGGCCCGGTACTCCACAGTCTTCGACGGCAGCAACACGAGGTGCTTCGTACAATTCTATGATTTTCGATTCGACGGTTGCGATATCAGCACCCCGGATTTTTGCCACCTGTAACTTATTGCGGTACAGTATGAAAGTCGGCATGGCCGACACGCCTTCACTGGTGGCTGTTTCTTCGCACTTGTCAACGTCCACTTCGAGGAACAGTGCACGGTCATACTTGTTTGACAGTTCTATGTACTTAGGCGCGACACGTTTGCATGGACCGCACCAAATAGCGTAGAAGTCCACGACGATCAGCTTCGTGAGGTTCAAGTTTAATATATCTCGAAACTGGGTATCACTCATAATTTCTTTCACGACCATTTTGGCTGTTTGGCAAGATCTTCGATTTCAAGTAAATTTGGGAAGACTAATAAAACGAAGGTTATTATAGCGGGAGAAGGCAGACAAGACAGAACGGCACACAAAAAATGAACCTAAAATGGCTGAATTGTATTGTAATCTGGTCATCGCCCATGGTATACGGACAGTTGGTCCGCGGACCAATGACACTTGGTCCCCATATAAAAATGCTGTATTCAGACAATCGGCCCACGACATAATTTTACACACAGCCACTTGCCAATATTTTTCTCGATACACTGAACATTTTTTTTTTTGCAGCATTACAATAATTAATTTAAGTTACGTATCACTGAATAATTAGTATGGAATTTATAAAGCAATAATTATAGAATTTGAATATCAACGTATTTGAAACGTCAACCACCAATTGTTCCACCATATCTTCTAATTTTTAAAATTATAAAACTATAAGCAATAACGAAAAAAACATTTCATCTATTTGTATACGTTTTACCTAATATTAAATTTACAGAAAATGAATTTTTAAATTATTTGTATAGTCCAAGTATTACTATTAAAGATCGAAGAACATTTTACCCACTAATTATTTTTTCTAATTATCATTTTAATTATATTAAATTATTAAATGCAAGAACGTCTTATGTTTAAAAAAATATTTTGTAGCTTTGAAGCTTGGGACCAATTTATCGCCTGTGTATAAAATTATGACGGCGGCCAATATACGCATACAGCGTTATTTCGGGTGAGACAATTGTCCTGTGGTACATGATGTTCATCTATCGAGATAGATAAAAATACTGGAGCTCTAATGTACTATAGGCCGAAAAACGGTCAGCTGGTGTTCTTGCCGTACAGACGTACAGTGGTGGGGACAGGATCAATTGTTAGCAGCTGCAGCAGCGCAGCTGCTCCCGTGACTCGTGAAGTAGCCGCCCGCCGACCTTTTTTCCCGTAGCAGACAGTGTAGGCACGGACTAAGATAATATAAACAATATAATCTGTAATTCGTGGTTGCAGATATAGTGGTGGATAGGGGGGGGGGTCTTTATTCTATTGGCGCCAAAGTCCATACTAACGTCGGGCCATGGCCCGTCTTCTCTTTTGAAAAATGTTTTCGCAAAATTTTGAAATTGTACAACCACAATTTATTTTTATTTTTGTCTAACATCAAATTTTGGGGCAGTAAAAATGCTTTGATATTGTATTTCATTATATTTTCTCGAGGAAAGTGGATCTGGTTGAAGCTTTGGGGGGATAACAAATAAAAATTCTCAGTAGTTTTTGAAAGCGTCAAAAGAACCCCCAAAATATTAAGAAAATACCATGATTATTACGCAAAACCAGTTCTTTACAAAATAACTTTAGCTTTTTTTATGTAACTCAAAAACCAATAATCGTAGATACTTTAAATTTTTACTAAATGTGTAGTATCTAAATAACATTAAATAGCATCTTTTATACACCATAAAATATTTAGAGTTTGTTTAAGCTAATATTTAGGCATAATATAAAATTTAAATTTTTACTAGTTTTTTTTTAAACTATTGTCAATAACAATTTTATGCTATATCAGAAAACTTGAAAATATAATGCAGGGTTCGACATAAGTTATCCTTTAAGTCACTGTTAATAGAAATTAAAAAAAAAAGTTGAGCGCAAATCAACAATAAATTATATGACCGTCCGAAGTAGAAATTTTAAATAAATCCGTCAAAATCACGAAAATTAGCTTGAGTTAAAAATATTTTGAGTTATAAATTGTTTAAATTGTTTGTTGATTTAAAAATGTATAACAAGACTCTTACGATAAGTCTGTTTTTTCTACCTTTAACGTTTACCAGAAAGTCATTTCAATTTTTATAAGCGTTTAAGTTCAAATTTTCACGATATTTGATATTCTCCCGAATTCTCATTGAACGATATTCTTATTTGGATGCACTCTTGTACCTAATTCCAAACTTAAATTTTTTATAATATTTATTTTATCATTTGCCATACACTGTAACATTTTCAAAATAATTCGATTTGTTTTGAGCTATTTTTAAACATTTGAAATTTAAAATTATTTTTAGTTTTTTTTCTATAATTGTTCAAAAAAAAGTTTTAGTTGGGTCAAAAAGCTTAAGCTTAAATATAAGATTTCTTATAAGTTGTTATAATATTGGTTGAAAAATTTTAAAGATATGTATTACGTAAGCACGATTTCTATTTAATATTTGGAAGCAAATAAAGTTCAAATTTTGACAAATATCATCAAAATATCGAAAATTTGCATATTATTTTGTACCTAGTTAAAAATGTAGGTATAAAATAGGTATTCAATTTTTATAGATGAGAATTAGAAATTTAAAACGACGTTTGTCATAAATAATTTTATTGTAACCAAAAAATGTAAAAAATATATGAACACAGTTTTTTATAGATATTTTAAGTTCAAATTCAAATTAATTTTATATTCCAACTTGGGACTGGTACTTTTTGAATTTATCGTATCGGTTCCGGTACCTGGCTTTCCAAAAATAAAATAATCGTACCAGTTCGGTTCTGGTTTTTTGAAAAAAAAAAAGGTATCGGTTCTTGAAAATTTAAGTACCAAAAAGTATAATAATTTTAAATATCTCTTTATATACGGTTTTGGGTTTAATTAATAGTAAGAGAAATATAATAATATAACTCATAATATGATCATAAATAGTTTATACACAAAACAGTAATACCATTAAATTATGATAAATAAAATAATTTTTATTTTTGAACCTAAAAGAATCTATTTAATTTAAAAATTCCTATTCGGTTTCGGTGCTTTAATTATTAAAATAAAGGTTTCGGTTTCGGTTCTGGTTCTTATTATTATTATAAAAGTTCCGGTCCTAGAACCGGTTTTTTAAGGTTCGGTCCCAGTCCCTGATTTAAACGAAGAATAATCATTTTAATTATTCAGTTGTAATTTAAAAATATTTTTCATGGGTCCTTGAAATTTTTAAAGTATATTATTATATTAATACTTCCCAACGCAATTTTTTTTAGCTAACCTACTGTATGCCTAATTTTAAAATAAATTATGTAGGTACTCTAATAACTATAATATCATTAATTCATAAAATATACTTACTACTTAGTAATATTCGCTCACCTTCGCTCAGAATCGTTTTTTAATTTTTTTATTAACACGTCCGTTATAGGGACCACTCTGGACACCTACAGCAGAGCGTAACGTACCTACTTCAAACTCGCCCACTTTTTTTAATTAAACTAAACCACGATTGTGTGTGGTGAAATTTACTACCAATAATTTTCCATTAGGGTAATTTTAATAAATGCTATTTAATATAGCTTTTTCGAAATCTATAGTTATATGATGTGGTAATAATTACACATTTAGAGTGGAACATTCATCTAGAATTAGATTGTTATTATATTTGTATAATAATTATTAACAAAATGCTTAATGCTTTTTGTTAATCATTATTTAAATAAAAATCTTCACCTTGCTTTTTTTTTTAAATCCATTGTTTTATTTCTTGTAAAATGGTTGTCTGTTAGGTTATATACTTTTCGTCGGGCTTCATATATATTTTTCCTCGGCCTTATTATACCTTTTCATAGTAAATTTTTAAGCTACTATAATTTCTCCAAACTCTTTTAAAATATATAAAACATATAGATTGGTACCATGACAAAATATGACAAAAAGCTATAACATTTTCGTCTCAAGACCATTTTGTTATTCCATCACACCTGTCTACGGTACGTCGGTATTTTTTTTATTTAGGGTTTGCGGTATGAAACATCATTGTACCGTAAATCGTAAGACCCGTATATAACCGGTTTTCTGGAAAAATCCTCAACCCTAGTCTATTATTATTGTATATAAGTTAATAGCAGTTGTTAGGTATTTAATATTAAATGAAACAATATTATAAATTATAATAATAATTACTCAATACTCATTATACCTACTGTGCGAATTGGATTTGGCAAAAATTAGTCCAACCTACGCCCGTATTATTTATAGAAAAATCAACTAAGTTCTATAATAGTAAAATAATTATATGATAAAATATATACTTAGAAATATACAGTATTCGGAACGTTCACTAAAAAAAGAATTCGTCCACGTTCACGTTTAGTGCTTAAAAAAGGAACTAGGTTGTTCACGTTAAAATTTATATTTTTTTCAAATGAACACGTTCACGTTCTTCGAAAATTTGAATGCGGTCATTTCGACGTTAATTTAATTTATTTTATTTTGTTTTGTGTATCGTTTAAATACGATAACTAAAAATTGTGGAAATCATAATATTATTATTGTTGCCTTATGTCCAGGCGTGCTCATTGGAATTCCATGAATTTTATTTTTATAACTCGTAATATATTATATATCATAATTGTATTATCAATAAATATTTATTAAATAATAAATAAATTTGAACGTCTTAAAAATCGTTCAACTTCTTTAAATTAAACTTCGTTCATGAACCATGTTCTATCAAAACACTGGAAATATAATTTAGGTAGGTTGACTGGTTGTCATGATTTGTATTTAACATAGGTATTCATTTAATATTGACTTATACTAAATGATGCCTACACTCGAAATCTACTATATAATATACAGAAGAGAGAGAGTCCCATGTTATATTTTATAGTGCGAACATTTTTATTTTTATTTGATTAAATTTAAATAAATCAACTCCCAACGCATAATATCCATTCAATAGCCCACCTCAAACTGAAAAATGCAATCCGGAATGGTGAACTTAAATGTCCCAATATTATTATAAACCGGTTACAAAAACGTGTTCCATTATCATATAGGCTACCTATCTATATTCTACTACTTTCGTGTGTAGTAATGGTAGCCTACCTATATAATAATTTAAATATATAAGGTATTAGTTATTTGTGTATAGGTATGTCTACCTATATGTATATGATTTTATGAATATGCATCATATGAGTTTATTAAAAAGATTCAACATTATTATGCAAAAACAACATGACGTTTAAAGTGTTAACTCTCACATAAGTGATGCCTATTATTTTGTTTGTTGGAAATTTATCATTTTATGTATATATAAGTTCAGGTAGAGATATATCTATTTTCGATTTATATGCTAATTTTAGCGGACGAGTGTCTACGTAGATAGTATTTTTGATTTTCCTACGATTAATAAATACTACTTAGCTATGTAGGCTCCTTCGACTAGTTTATATAAACGTACATTTTATAATTTATCACAAAAAAATAATAGGTAAGTCCATCACCTATTTGCATATCAGTCTAAATTTATATATACATGTTTTTCTCTATAAAATAATATGTAGGTACTATGCACTATGCAGTTACATTCTAATATACATAATATTAATTATTCATCTGTCTAATAATACAAATATTAATAAATAACATTAAATATTTTGTAGTAATAAATATTGAATAATAGATTAAAGTAATAAATAATTAATAATTATCAACGAACGACGATCATAACCTCGCTGCTGTCCGACTGTCATTGCCGCTGTGGTTGTTTTCACCATTTTCGTCCGACCTTTGATTGGTGAAGGGGGATCAACGTACTATAATATTATATAATTAAATATATACATTTATACACACACACACACACACACACACACACACACACACACACACACACACACACACACACACATATATATATATATATGAAATAGGGTGTACATGGTCACTTAGGCATCAGGGCATACCTATATAATAAAGTAAGCAAATTAGGTGCACTATGCAGGTGATGACTTTAGCACGTCCACGTTATCGAATTGGGATAACAACGTGCAGGTGACATGTATTACAATGCTATAATGCGTCCCATAGAAAAATGTCTAATTGCAGCCTGATTACTATTTGTTCTACAGTGCTCATTCTAATATTTTAGTGTCCATCGGAGTTTGTTTGTTTGTATTTATATACTTACCATAATGTTTTTTGTACTATTTTACTACCTACTTAAATAAAATTAAATATCAAAAAATATTATACTTATACGTAATATGAGTTATTTAAATTGTTGATAAATTAGTCAGTGTAAAAGATGTATATATAATTTAGGTAGTCTAAGAATATAGTCGTAATAATTGATTAACACCGGTTGTCATGCCGCAACAACTGTATAGCTGTTTGTCGGTTTGGGCAATAATATTATTATATAATATTATAATATAAAGTCATTTTGACGTTGATCAAATTATCATTAACTAGTCATTGATTTAAGCCAGTCATTCTCAAAGTGGGCGATAGCGCCCCATAATGGGCGTTGGTGGTCTTCAGGGGGGCGGTAGGATGCCCGAAGGAATTTTGGGTGCGTTGAGTTAGGTTTAGGGGGCGATACATAAAATTATATATATAAATATTATAATTATATTATATTAAAAAAAGTCTCATTTATATATTTATACATATATTAATACAAAATGTAATATAGTAAATCTATATTTATTAAAACAAAATACCACACATTCACTGATCGCGGATTAACTAATAATATAGCTAGTATATTATAGCTAATAATTTGAGCCAGATATTAACAAACTCGTTAATGCACATCAAGTTCATCCATCACATTAAGTAAATTTTATATTTTGAATTCATAACTTTTTTAGCATGATTTTAATAAAAATAATTTTAATGTGAATAATTTTAATTATAAATGTTTAAATACTTTTAAGTATGAAAAAGTATGCGTTTTAATTGCTGTCATCCAAAAAGCTAATTTAAAATTTATGTTAGAACTCAGAAATTAGATATAGCATATTTATATATTATAAATTGTAATATCTATTTTTAAAAGACATAACAGATGCTATAAGTTAATTTTTTTTTTTGGGGGGGGGGGGCGCTAGAAAATGTTTAATTCTCAAAGTGGGTGGTGGATGAAATAAGTTTGAGAACCTATGATTTAAGCAAAGCGTATATCTGCAAATAATTAGGTAAATTATAATATAATAATATATATAATATCCAGTATGGAACGGCTCTCTGACGCTTGGTGAGTATGGTGACTCACGCATCTAGCATACTCAGTGCATATTGGGAACTTGGTTTTATAAACGTAAGACTGTTAACTCTATTAAAATTTAGTTATTCATGCGAGCAAAAATGTGTTTATAAGACATAAGTTACCTAGTACATTTTACTTTTTTAATACGTATAACTCGCTTTAAAATTAAAATATAATACAACGCCTATGATGATGCTCGGAATATTGGTACGGTCCATACAATTTATAACAAAATAAATAAGAAATGCGGAAAACTGATACGATTCAAAATTTAATTTTCTGGGGTCCTAACATATTTACCATGTTTATAATATAATTTTGATAAATCACCATAGTCAACAAGTTAAATTTAAATAATACTTAGAACAAACAAATAATGTTAGCAATCAAAATTAACAAAAAAACACTAATAAGTACATACAAAGTAACAGGCAGGTAAAATAAATATAAAATATAGGTACAATAAATATAATAAAATATAATTTATGATTAATAATAATTATTTCGTATACTTTGCTATATTACTTAAAAATTGTCCTATTTAAATTTCTTTATTTAAGAAGCTCTCACATTCGTCGTGTAGTTTGTCTTGCAAAGTATTTTTTTTTTTGTGGTGTTAAGGTATTGTGTATATTTGATTCAAAACAGGTTCTTTCAATCCGCGTTGTCGCTTCATCTTGTTGGATACACTTTATTACTAACCAAAATGATGGATTACTTGTTCCTTGATGACTTGGGGTTTCTCGTGTTCCTACAGATTTTTCCTTAATACTATTTTTAACAACAATTATCTCCTCTATTTTGTTGTTAACTGTGCAATTATGTGAAATTTCATTTGAATAATTTACGTACTGGAATTTCAGTTAGTTCCATAAATACATAAATAAAAATATATTATAACTTACCGGTTTGATCAAATTAGTTGTTACTTTTCCCGGGTATTTCAAATTTGCGTTTTGTGTGCATTTCCACCTTATAGAATTATTATTCTTCCTCAAAACCACATAATAATATTTCTTATGTACTATATTACCTCACTGCCTCTTTGACTTTCAAAATTGTCCATTATATGATACCTATTATGTATAATTTTTGTTTAAGTGAAAAATATAACACACTCAATTCACGAATTGAGAATGATGTACTGGTATCTCATCAGTACTTACTTGCTGTATATTATAGTTCATGAGAATTATCGATTAATAGATATTTATTGTATTTTATCGTTATCGTATTATTTTCACTCGCAGTCACTCGTGAGTCGTGGTTTCTTATCGATCGTCGGTAAAATGAAATTAAAAATAATCGTTGATATTTTATTATTTTTTTTTTTATAAAAGTTTGGGAGACCTTGACTATTGTGGACCGTACCAGTATTCCACGTTTATAAAGACCGTACCAGTTTTCCGTTTACCGCCTATGATATACCCTAGATATTAATCTTACCTTTACATTTTATTATACGTAATTTCACTCAAATTTTAGAAATTATTATGATTATAAATTATAATCATTATTGTGAACGTAAAATTAGCTTTGATGCGCGTGGGTCAGAGAGAGAAAACAAATAGTGCGCTGACCTCCTCTTAAGATATTCTTACTTCTAATAATCTCACTTTTAAATTTTATTATGGGTCAATTCACATTTAATTTTAAAAATAACAGAGTAAAATGGATTATTGTAAACGTACAATTAGCTATGTTGTACATTTGAATCAAAATTGAAAAAATATAATTATTCATCATTTATATGATATATTTTTGACAAACCAGTATAATATGGTATAGTAATTTATATTCTAATATAGAAAATAATTTTTTGAGGGAGGGGGCATGAGCCCCAAAAGCCCCCTCTCTGGATGCGTCACTGTATACGTTCTATCCGTGGTGTCGAATCGAATGAGAATATGAGTAATTTTAAAATTTTAACATAATATTTAGTATACGTAGGTATTATAATTTATAATTATAGAACCAATAACGCAGTAAGTATACACTTATCGAAAATTTTAAAATTATTTATTCACAGCGATATTACGCGATATGTTTTTTTCTTCCAAAAACCAATTGGTCCATACACTACAACATTGAATGATAAAAAAAAGATTAAACAAATAATGATAAATGGTAGTAAAATAATAGAAATCTATGACTGTTAATGACTAAGAGTCAACATCTATTCATTATTAAAATTCGTACACGGTACACAAGCATTATTAGTTTTATTGTATTTGCATATTTTGTACAGATATATACAGTATAGGTACTAACTATGAGTACTATAGCTAATACACATAACACACACAGATGCTTATTTAGTCACGGGACTAAATCTAGAGCGGAGAATATGATATAATACATATGTATTTATTACTGTACATTGTTCATACTATAATTCAATTTTATTTAACTTTTAAACAATTTAATTAAATCCCTATTATAGGGATATATAATATGCATATAATATGCATATATGAGAAGCTAAACTTCTATTTTGTAGGTACAATTTATCATAAAGTATAAAATTATAATGAAATTTACATAATATCATTTGATAGTTTATGCTTAGGTACCTCAACCAGTTTTTTTTCTTTCTAATGAATGTTGTTGCCACATGGATGCGAAAACAACTTTTTTTTAAGTTAATATAATAATAAATCTAGAAATTCCAAATACCATTAGGTAAGTATATAATATTTAAACTGCCTAATTTATACAATAAAATTCTAAAATAAAAATGCATTTCTTATTGATGGAAAAAGTAAAATGTTTTTTTTGTGAGTTATTTGTAATAAATTAATATATTTAAAATGTACAAAAACCTTATCAATTTAGTTTGTTTTAATGCAATATTTTAATAAATATATATACATATTATTTAGTATATTTCTCAATAAATTATTATAATAATTAGTCAAACCGCACTTATCACTGGCTCGTTGCGCGGCAGCAGAACATTTGCAGTGTGTAATGTAATATATAACGATAATATTACCACAGATTTTACTAAATTATATTAGATATAATCTGTGATATTACTATCATTATAAATATTTATTTTATTATAATCGTTACATCGTTATTATATATCCTTATATTGCCGTTTTGGCCAGTATTGGGTAAATTACTTTTGAAAAATATACAACTACCTACGTTACTCGTTACATTAAATTTTTTTTTTTAATTTACATTGGCGTTACCCAAAAATTATTTTTATCACGCTACTTTACTTTTTCATTCAAAAAGTAGGGCGTTTCAAATAATGTTACTTTTTTAAAAAAATAATTACAAAATCAGTCCATATCGAATAATAAGTATTAGCCATTAGAGGTAGATACATTTTAAATGACTTAATACTATAAATTAACTAAATGTATAAGTATTAAATCCTTTAATAATATTTAATAATATTGTTGATTATTATTTATTATAACAACTTCTGGAATCGTAAACAAATATTACTTATTGATTTTTGATTTTTCTCAAATATCCTAAGCCCTAGTTTTTTTTATACATTTAGATTCATAACTTATTTTAATAACGTAGAAAATAACACGTTACTCCAAAGAAAAGTAATATCGTTGCAATTGCGTTAAGGCACTTTCACAGCTACGTTGTGTGTCGTGTCGTGCGATGGATTGGTTATTATATGATTACAACTGGTAACGAATATTGTTTAAAGTTGAATTGAAGTCAATTCTTGGTATACTCGGTTGCCACTTGGTTATCACATGATACCAAAAAAGTAACATCCAATCACAATACGATTTGATCGACACGACACGCAGTACGACACACGGCACAGCTTTGAATCCGGATTTAATTTAAATAAAATATAATGAAATTACTTCAGCGTTACTGAAAAAGTAATTTCGTTACAGTAATTTGTAATTTGCGTTACGTTACTATTCAACATTGGGTTTTTACACACAATTAGGTAATATAATATATGATAGTACCTATATCATGATCGGAAAACGTGAGCTAATTGCAATTTGCAACGGCAACGTGAGTTGCAGTTTTCCGGGTGCACCACAAGACAATCATATAGATAATATTATGACAACGCAATATAGGTATAATAATTATTCTACTTTATACAATATATTTTTATTATATAGGCTTATAGGTAGGTAGGTACTATAGTATAATAGGTACAATATTTACATTTTTTTAACGTAGTATTATTTTATGCTCAATGCCTCAATCACACTGATGCTAAATACAATAATTATTAGACAGGCTCTGTATCGGGACAGCGGACAACGTGCAATAATGCAAAATAATACTCATAACAATAACAATATAATAATATATATACCTACCTAATAAATAATAATAACAGCGGTATCCGTTGTGAAGAGATTTTGCAACCACGGTGCAGGCGGTGTATACAATATTATGCAAATGCGTGCAAGATGTAACCTACCATTGGGTTTTCAGCGACGACGCTAGGTATATAATTATTAACCGCCGTGTTGGCGGCGGCGGAGGTCGGCTTTTCCTGGCGCGCGCGCGCGTTCCCGTGACATAAACGCCGCCCACGACATGTCATCGTATGAGCCGCCGTCCTCATCGTCGTGTAATATTATTATGATGTCGTTAATCGTTTGCAAAAAGGGCGTCTATTAGGTATGCGATACACGCGGCCGCCTCGTAGTTGTTGTGTGTGTGTGTTTGTGTGTGTGTGTGTGTGTGTGTGTGTGTGTGTGTGTGTGTGTGTGTGTGTGTGTGTGTGTGTGTGTGTGTGTGTGTGTGTGTGTGTGTGTGTGTGTGTGTGTGTGTGTGTGTGTGTGTGTGTGTGTGTGTGTGTGTGTGTGTGTGTGTGTGTGTGTGTGTGTGTGTGTATGTGTGTGTGTGTGCGAGACATGCACGCGCCGTTAATTAGTATTATAATTTATAACTCATCGGCGACAGTGTATTTACCTATAGTTGGATAGTTACCTATATAATATTATAATTAAATAGATGATCGCGATGATCGGCCGTGGCCGTGTGCGTGTTGCAGGAGCATCGACGAAACAATGTTGGTACAAGGTCCGGATGTTGGTACAAGTCAGCGGTAAAACGGGGAGGGGGAATGACGGGGCATATTATATCCCCTATATGACCTTTTTTTTTTAAATATTTCTCATAGTATGTTATGTTATTGATATTTTTGTAAAGAAAATAGAGTGAATAAAAATGTTTATTTTTTTATATAATCTTATAAAATACCTATATTAATATTATATATAGGGAAATTTTCCATAACAAACACCTCCCAATAGTGGACGTTTTCTTGGGAATCAACTACAAACTTTCTACAATCTGTACTATCTCAGCGGGAAAAATTTCTGTGATCGAGACTTGAGAGTATCCGGTATTATAAGATTTCACATGAATTTACAATTTTTTCTGATTATTAAAACAATCAACTATAATCTATATGATAGAGCCGTAGAAGTAAATACTGTAAACTGTAGGTACTTATTAATTGTGCTTTAAGCTAAAAGAATATAATATTTGCTATTTTAATAGGTATATAAATAAAATAAATACCCAGGTGTTAAATTAACGGTTCTGCAAACATAGGTAATAGGTACATTTATACCATAGTACCTATGAACTATAACTTTTTAATTGGTTTTTCATTTCTTTTATAGTTAATTTAAAGATTTGTTTAAAATGTTAATTTGAAATTGTATTATTAATAAATAAAACTGTTTATTAATTATCATGTTATTCTAGAGTCATCTCAATGGCTTGGCTACAAAGCCTGTTTATTAAAAGGTTGTTCTGTTGTAGATATAACCATTATAACTCCAAGTGAAAAGTTTGATAAACTAAACAATCAAAACATTTAGTTAAAATTAAATTAATTTAGGTACAATATTGATACTTATTCATTAGATTTTTAGGTTATTTTTTACCATAGAATTATGTTGTTATGATCAAAATACCTACATGTTAAAAGATCAGCCTTTAGTCTTTACCCTCAATATGACAAAATCATTTGACCGCCATTAGCTGTATACTGTAGAGGGACTTACATACCTATATTTTATTCAAAAAATGTTATTATTTAATGTAAACAATACTGTATGCGTACTACAGTTAAACTTCCAAATAACGAACTTCCTTTCAAAGAAATTGTCCGTTTAACGAACTATTTTTTGGATCTAATTTGATTTAAATTCTATTTAACGAAATCCTATATAATACGAAATTTTTTATTTTATAGCCCATTAAACTTGGTAATATAAAAGTTTCACTGTAACTTGATCATATGTGTGATCCAGAATTCTTGGTTGGCAATCCTGTCGTCGATGGTAAAACTAAAAATCTATAAGCTAAAATCATATTATTGGCTACTCAGTTAGGTTATTAATATCTGAGAGGCAGTTCCTCCCCACATTACGCCTAATATGAACTTAATTATATAATATCGTACCTATTGTGTATACATTTTATAATTTGTATTTATTTTATTTCTACTGTTATTATTTATTTATTTAGGTACCGATATTATAATATACCAATCAGACGTCAGATACATAATAAATGTACCTACTGAAGTACCAGGTGCGCCTTGATTATTTTCACAGATGGTGAAAACCACATAGTCGTATTGACGAATTAAATATTATAGTATATTCTATATATATGTATATTTATGTAACATACTAAAAACCTATTAAGTATTTTTCTTACCTTATAATTTTAAACCGCAATATTTTAATAATTTTTGTAGAATTAAATGCCTTCTATTAAAATTTCTCAATTTTTGAATTGAGAAATAAATTATAAGTTACAAAAACACTTAAAATTATTATATATTAAAAATTTAAAACAACATATGTACCTAGGTAGGTACTGGCTACTAAAAAATAGGTTTAGTAAGTTTCCACACGATTACATGAAAGACGAAACATAGCAGGTTAACATAAATGGTTCCATAATATATAAGTTTCTTCGCGACAAATACACCCGTACCAACGAAAGTTTCCACACGAAAAAAATGGTAACAATTGTTTAACTGTATTGTTTGTTTTTGCATTTCATTTTTATAAATCTAATCAAATGTATGTATAATATAATATGGATTATACTTTCAGGTACATTATCTATATCAGGGGTCTCCAACCTACGGCCCGCGGGCCGAATCCGGCCCGCCAAGGGCTTTTTACTGGCCCTCCAAGATAATAAATGTTTTGATTATTTTCATTTAGTTGTCATTGTTTTTAATTTATTGAATTAATTAAATTAAATTAATTTATTAGTTTTTTTCTTTTGGTGTTATTTGTAACAGCTTATAATAGTAATTTATACCTATATTATACTAATTACCAACACTAACTAATAATAGAAAAACTCGTTATAAAATAAAAACAAATATTAATTTTTCTAAATAAATCTTATTTATTCTTCAATTTCTTAACCGATCTATTCCTCTAAAAATGTTGGCCCGCAAGTCCAAAGCGTATCTCAATTTTGGCCCGCCCTAAAAAAAGGTTGGAGACCCCTGATCTATATTATATATGGACTGGATTCAATTAAAAATTAGACTAGACTTTGTTTAATAAAATAAAATAAATTATAACCACATTAACTACATTTAAGTTATCACTGTCTTATAAGTCTGAATAAAGTTAGAAGAAAATTTGTAATCGTTATAATTATTTTTCATGTGAACATTTACTGCGATTGGTATATTGGGTCCCAAATTACCTTATCTCGGGAAAATGGATCCCGGAAAAAAATGTGGAGTCCTTCCACAACTGAGCTTCACTTGATAACAATGTAAATTATATGGGAGGGTACCTTATCTAGTTAGTATAGATACCTATCTGTGACCCGTGGGCCGTGAGCACTTCTATATGAAACTAAGTATTAACTAAGGTAGTTTATTAAAGAAAACTGTCCACAATACGTCAATACATGCTTACTATATTGCGTGGGTAGGTACTGGCCACTGGATTTCCAAATGACACATTGGCACAGCGTAAAGTAACTATCAATAAATAATAGCAATAGTATAGTTAATAGGTTTAAGGCGTGTTATAGTTTTGTGTATACATATAGTTGTTAAAATTAAAATTATTGTTTTTAAATAGTTATAGCTGAGCAGGATAACAACAATACTCAACTAACACAAAAATCAATTAAATGTTGATAATACGTAATAAAATTTAAAATTGTTCTATTCTGAGAATTTATTTTTATTAACAATATGTTCAATGTTGATGGCTATTAAAATAATTTTTGCCACAAGACACACATAATTTTTTTTATGATACATAATATATTATAATTTATAATATTAGATAGGTACTATGCATTGTTTTAAAAATATTCTGTATACCTACCTATACAGTACCTATCTATTAAATAAAAGCCCTATGTTAGCATGTACAATTGTAAAAATTAAAAATATATAGCTACCTATAATTAGTGGCATGTATAGGGAGGTAAGGCGGGTTTAACCCCCTCCCCCCCCAAATGTATTGTTGTTACGGCATTTTAATATGGCGATTAATTTATAATATTTATTTATTAAATGTATTATTTTTTTATGAACCCTCCCTCCCCCCTGTTCGTCAGGTACAATTAAATCAGTTACTTAAATAAATTTTTTCATTCTTGAACATATTCAAATGATTTTTTTTGAAATGTGATTTTTACAGATTTTGAATTTTAAAATAATCATTTACATTTCACCAGACTTGCAAGTCCATCAAATGACAGTAATGGACTGATTATTATGATCTTCCTGACTACCTGCTGTGTCTTTTTCAGACGTGGGTGGATGGTAAAATAAAAATTAAATGTACTCAAAATTCTGATATAAAAAATAGATAATCAAATTTGAAAAAAAAAATTTCTAACAGTGATTTTGTGATTCACGATGGAAATTTTTGTTTATAAATGGTTGCTATTGGTTGTAGGAGAAATAATTAATTTCTATAGTATTTATTTATTATTGGTTGATATTGGTTAATCAGGCAGAAAATCGAATTTTCACACATTGCCTACCAGGGTGGCTGAGTTGCACTTACTGCAGTGAGTTAATGCATAAAATAATGAGTAATGAACATAGGTATTATGACTTATGAATATAATTTGTCTTCATACAATCATACTGTCGACTAAATATTGTTGCCCCTAAATTAATATTTATAAGTAACTTATTAATACAGTACCTAGGTATATTTTGTTTTTACCTTTAAACATAAATATGAAGTTCCTTGTAAATATACCTTATTATTTCTGATAATATTTTCTATATTCTGCGAATTTATAATAATTATTATAAAACGAAAACCCGTAATAAACAAAATATTTTTCTGGATAGTAGGAATATTCAAAATTAACTTAATTGGGAAATTAAGGAAAAATGGGAGTTGATTTTAAGTTAATATAGTGGAAAATGTATTAAGTTAAAGTTTATTTAATTAAAATACCATACTAGAAATTGAAGTTAATAAGTTAAAGTTAACTTAACTTATAACTCATTAATTAGTTAATTCCCAGCCTTGGATATAAGCAGGCTGTATAAGCAGACTTAGCCAGTAGGTAATATAAACATTAAACAGTGTATAAATATATTTAGATTATTAGGTAGGTATCTATATTTTATTATAGTTATATGATTGTATAATATTAAATTGGTATCAATATTATAAAAAAATCAATAAAACTAATCCAGTTTATTTAAATTACTATATTTTTTTGTTTATACATATTACGGTCCAAGTTACATATTATTTGGATTAAATTAGCGTAACATTTATCAAGTGTCGATTATAATTATTTTTGAATAAAAATCCAATCACACTTAATTGATTTGTATATTCTAAATTAAATAGATCCTGAAATATTTTGAAACAGAGATTTATTGATCTTATAATAATTTTTAAATGTAATTGAGTTGAAATAAACAATTATTTTCTTTGAATGTACCTAGTGGTAATTAAAGGGCAGAATAGGATTTCAGTTCATTAAGATTATTTATGGAATCTTTGACCATTGTCTTTGTTAGGTAGGTACGTAGGTAGGTACGCAAGCTACCATGAAGATATTTTACAAATCTTTTATGGAATATTTTATCATATTTTTTCCTCTGTCATAAATTGTCAGTTTCTTAGGTAGGTATGGGAAGAAATATTGAGTGCAATAAGTAATATGTGTTACAGGCTTACAGCTACTATTTAGCTTTAGCATCTGAAAAATGTGTTCTGTTATAGACAATTGTGGGAATTCATAGTATTTATACAATAATTAATCCATGAATTAATTATTTTCACATGGATTTTTAATCTCTGTAAAACATGTTTACATGTTCCGAGGACTGAGGATTATAATCTTTAAATTGGCCAATAGCACCAATGAGTTTTCCAATATTTTTTAAATATTTCATAATTGCCAAGAATTAGGATTAAATGCTTAAAAGTCAATATCAATCAAAAAATTGATTAGGTATTCCATTAGTTAAAACAGAGTTTATATTTTAATAAACATAATATATACCTACTCACCTATCTATATTAGTTTAATCACAGAATATTTCTGGTGAAATGTAATATTCTGTCAATAACTTCAAATTAAGCTAAAATAAAATAGATCTTTGATATAATATGTTACAATATGTTATAATGGTATATTAGTAGGTAATACAATGTAATATATCAATGAGTTTAATATTGATTTACAGAGTGATTCATATAGCATAGTACTTAATAGGCAGGTACACATGAATCTTGGCCAAGTTAAACATAATATAATATAAAGAGGTGTTAATTTTTATTTAAAAAAATATAATATTAAGAAATAGAATATATTTAATTATCTTTCTCCTATCTCTCTCAAATATTTCAATTTAGTTTATAAACAATATTAAATTTTTAAATTTTTCTGTAGGTACCTATTTTATTTTATAACATTTATATAAATATTAAAATCTATATAATGTTTATTGAAAAACTTAGATATAAATTCTTGTCTAGTATTCAACTATTGAATGTATATAACATAATATATATTGTTTATATGGGTATAGCTAACATAATGTTTTAGATTCTGAGTGAAACGATGAATGTATTGATTTTACAATGATGTGTGTTTTTTTATTTTTATTTTTATTTTTGTGTCTGTCATCACCTTTTGGGACAGGAAAAGTGCTTGGATTTTCTTCAACAGTACATTTTCTGAGAGGAAAGTGAATCTACTTGGTACTTTGGGGGGTCAAAAGTAACATTTTTCCAATAGTTTTCAAAAGCGCCGTGAAAAACAAAAGAAAAATTAAGGAAAAACGGGAATTTTTACGCAAAATCTGTTTTCGAGAAAATTGATTTTGGTTTTTGGTGTAACATTAAAACGAATGACTGTAGATACATGAAATTTTCACTGGTTGTTTATATTTCCATTTTATATACATGATAAAATTTTCAAAATATTTTGATTTGTTTTGAGCTGTTTACGGACAATTTAAGTTTCCAATTTAATTAGTTTTTTTTTCTATGAATGTCAATAAAACTTTATTGTGAGTAAAATACTTGAAATTTAATACAAGGCTCCTACTATATATTACAATGACATTTGAAAAATATTAAAAATCCTTAGTCACAGTTTTTTTTTATAAGCATTTAAAGTTCAAAAATTGACAAAATATGGAAAAATCACGAAAATTACCTAATTATTTTGAGTTTATAATTCGTAAAAATTTTTTCTTTTTAGAACTAAGATTTTAAAATGTAATACAAGATTCCTTATAGGATAATCTACCTTTATCAAAAAAAAAATGTCTATAAGAAACTCAAATTAAATTTTTATGAGCGTTAGAAATTCATATTTTTACAACATTTGATATTCACTCGATTTCTTACGTAACGATTTTCTTATTTTGTTGTAATTAAAAAACGAGTGACTGTAGAAACTTGAAAATTTCACTGAATGTTTATATTAGCATTTTCTATATACAATAAAATTTTGAAAATAATTTGACTCTTTTTGAGCTGTTTACGGAAATTGTAAGTTTTCAATTTTTTTAGTTTTTTTTTTCTATAAATATCAATAAAGTTTTATCTATTGGGCCAAAAAGTGTTAAAAATTAATACAAGGCTCCTGATACATTGTTACAATAGCAGTTGAAAAATATTAAAAATACATAGGCACAATTATTTTTTATAAGCATTTGAAGTTGAAATGTTGACAAAATTTATCAAATTTAAAATTGAATAATTATTTTGTAGTTAAAAATTTATAAAATGTTCAACTTTTATATCTAAGGATTGACAATTTAAAACAAGATTCCATGTAAATATTTAATTATGTTACCAAAATTTCTAAGAAATACATAAGCACAGTTTATTTTTATAGTCATTTTAAGTTCAAATTTGGACGAAATTACGTATTAAAAAACCTAGAATAACTATTTCAGGTATTTTGTTGTGATTGTATAATATTATTTGTGGGTACTCGAAACTTCTAAAGTCTACTATTATATATCTATGATTGTACCACGTTTTGTTGTTGATGTATAACGCGTTACCTAATGGATATTGTGATATGATTAATTTGGAATTTATTATTGATACCTATTATAGGTCAATTTTTTTTTAATACTATCGATAAGTATACCTATAATAGGTATATGTCTAATATCTAGACTGACGAACCGTCTCCGAATCGTTTTTCTTATACAGTGATATTATATCATTGAATTCAAATTTAATACTATCCATTATACAGTGACCCACTTGTAACCTACTGTACAGCAGAGCGACATCCACTTACCCACATTTTTTTTTTTTATGTTGTCTGTGTTCCCTGACTCGCTAGATATTCACACATTCAAAATATTGGCCCTCTAGTAGCCTTGAGTTGGGCCATTTATGTCCTATAAAATATTGCGTAATATAAATGCTCTACTATGTATATATATATCCTTATTTGTTTGGCATTATAAATTTGTTAGATTAAACACTGTGTATTCAATTATAACTTTTAATTTTTGGTTTTATCTTGTCTGGTCAGTAAAAATATTAAGTACCTACCTAAATTAAGTGTTTTGAATTATAATTTATAGTTTATATTTTGGATGTACCTACCTACTTCCTATACACACTAGGTACACTATATTCATGTGGCAAATAACAGTTTAACATTTTATGGGATAATATTGTCTCATTAGCATATTCTAAAGTTGTTAGATATAGTATGATTTATATTCAATTAAGTTAGGTATATTAGCTAAACTTGTCTTTATATAAATTATTATTATATATTTTAAACTTCTATAGTCAGTTGACTATTAAGTGTAGCTATAGTAGGTAAAGGTGGGCAAGTTAATGAAAATAATTAACTCAATTTAAGTTAAGTTAAAAGGACACAAGATCGATAAGTTAAAAGTTAACAGTTAACAAATTATAAATTTAACTCGATAATCAAAAAGTTAATATAGAAAAAAATATTAACTTAACTCAGTTTAAAAAAGTTAATCTATTTTTTATTTTTTTTAATTACTACCTATGTAAATCACATAAAGAGTGAATGTGTCTTTCTAGTTTCTAATTTATATAAATTATAAAAAGCAATTTTATTGAACTTTTATCATAATGTACACTGTTACCATTTTACTTTTACTTTACTATTATTTACTAATTTAAACTTAAGGGGATTTTAGGCGGTGATTTCCTGTCTTAGTCTAACACACGCGCAACATAAGAATTTAAACGTTTATTTCGTCCGACGTACCGATTGATATAGTGAAGAGATAAAAATTCTGAAAACAGATTTGAATTTGTCGTCAACTGTCAAGTCTACTTGAGATCGGTCAGTCTACATTTTTGATTTTTTGATTTACACTTCTCCAAAAAATGAAATATGAAATTTTTTAATTACTCTTTAATAATACAATAATTTTAGAAATTTGGGGATAATATAAAATATAATATTATTATGTGGACTGACCGATCTCAAGTAGACTTGACGAAAAATTCAAATCTGTTTTCAGAGTTTTTATCACTTCACTATATCAATCGGTACGTTGGACAAAAAATACGTCTAAATTCTTATGTTGCGTGTGTGTTAGACAAAGACAGGAAATCACCGCCACCAATCCCCTTTACTCATCTCAAATTAATGATTTAACAAATATATTTTTTTATATTGTATAGAAATTGGATATCATAATACGTGAAGATAAGTACATGAACTTAATTAACCTACATGACCAAAATTATTAATTTTAATAAAAACATTTATAATTGCAACTCACATAATATATAATTTACAACTTAATAAAATATATTAATATAGGTACACAAAATTATGTCAAGAAAATGTTTGTGTTTTTCTATTGGAATATTTTTATATTTACGTATAAACAAACAATTTAAAAATGTTTTCAATTTGATGGATTTTTAAAATCAACTGAGAAAAGCTAAGTTATTTAAACTGTAAATTAAAAAAGTTAAATTCATAAGTTAATTAGAAAATAAACTAACTAGTTAAGTTAAAAAGTTAAAAAAAAATAACTTTTTAACTTAACTTTAACTTTTCAACTAGTTAATGCCCACCTTTGCTAGTAGGTATAATAATTTATCAAGAAACAATATTGTAATTAATAAAAGTAAATAACTACCTACCTATTTAAATTTACTTACCTATCTTATTAGGTACTACTATTGGTACTACCATAATAAATTTTAATGTCAAGTGCCAACTAATAATTTATTATACTTATAATATTGTGTACCTACTACCTACCCATCACCCATGTTAGAGTTTATTAATTATTGGTAGAGTAACATACACATTACATAATATAAATATATTTTTACATTGGTAGATAAGTTAGTTTATATACCATTGGTATATCTTGAATATTCTAATTTTTGAGTATACCTATGTGGCCTTTTAAATTATATTTAATTGATAGTTCAATGTACTAGACCAAGGGTCACCAACTGGCGGACCGCGAACACTTTTTTTATGGACCCTTATCCAAGCAGTAGTTTTTAAATTTTTTAATATAAATATAGAAACTATAACAATAACTGTAAATGTATTACATAAAATTTATATTACATGGACTACGGAGAACTAGGTAAGTTTCAAAACGGACCCCTATAGAAATTAGTTGGTGGCCCCTGTAGTCTGTACTAGGTACACTATTTTGTACTACACATATACCTAATATATATTTAATTATATAATTTATATATGTAATATTATAATAATATGTATATAATAATAAATATTAATCATTTTATTAACCAACCTAGGTACATGTTTTGTTTTTGCAAAATTTCAACTTTATCGATTACCATGACTTGAACACCCAAACAATTGTCATTTGTTTCAATTATTTTGAAATTTTCTTGATAGAATAGTAACTTTCAAAAGTTCAGCTTCATGACAAATGAAAAAAAATTTTAGTATACAATTTAAGAAAACTAATACACATTCACTAACTACGTTAATTGTCTTAGGCATGTATACCTTTAGTAACAACTAATAAGAAATTGTGTACTACATTTTGAAGTTTTTGATTGAAAGAAAAAATGTTATCAACATTTAAAGAAAAAAAATCTTAAATTCAAATATTTATAGACAATATATTTTTAAAAATTTACCATGCATAGAAAATAATAATAGGTACAAATAATTTTTGACAATATCAAGTATCTACGGTTATTCGTTTTTTAATTAGATACAAGGTATAACAAAATAATAAAATCGGTTTTGTCAAAAACTTGTATTACGTAGAAACTCCCGTTTTTTTTCTATTTTTTTTTCTATTTTTCCATAATATTATTTTAAAAACTAATGAGAATTTTTTACTCATGACTCTTAGAAAAAACATTTAGATTCACTTTCCTACAAGAAAAGATATTTAAGTTGAAAATAAAAGCTATTTTCTTCTATAAATCATGTATACTGTACAAATGTTGTAATATCAAAAAAACATACAAAAAAAAAAACAGCACACATCATTGCAAAATGAACGCATACATCGCTCCGCCAAGAATCTATAAATGATACCTACTCAATTATAGGTTGATACAAATACCCAAATATAAAATATTCCGAGTAACTTGCTTTGTTGTAAAGTAGATTTCGAGTGTGCCTCGTCATTGAATAACAATACCCACGTCCCACACAGCATTTGGGAAATAATAACATTTTTTGAATACTTCAATATTTTTAAATAATAAATATTTGACTAATAATATTGTACTTATAAATATTTTCTTCTCGTAGTAATGAAATATTGTACTTTATGATTTCATAAAAATGTTGACTTAATATTTTTTATTAAGTTTCCATAAAAATATTTTTTGAAAATATATTATGATTTAAATGTTTTGTAAATGTTTTTTATAAAATATTTTTAAAAATATGAACTCCTTGGGTAAATAATATAACTAAAATATTTCCTAATTATTTACGTAACTTTTTATAATATTTTGACAAACATATTATTTTCTTGAAAATATTTTTACCATAGTTAAAAAGTATTTTTATGGTGTGTGGGTAGTCAACAGTAGGTGTATGATATATTGATATTATTATAATATTATAATAATATAATAATTTAGAATATACCTAACATATTATATTATTATGCTACTTCACAAATCCAAATTAAAATTTTTTGTCTGTGTACCTATACACGATAAGTATTCAAAAAATTTCTTTAGTTTTCAACTTCAATATCTTTTCCTATGGAAAGTCAAAATTTAAATTTTCATGTAGTTTCCAAAAGTGCAAGGATAACCAAAAAAAACTGTAATTTTTACGCAAAATTAGTTTTCTCGATGTAACTCTAAAAAAAATTACTGTAGATACATGCAATTTTCACTGAATGTTTATATTATCATTTTCTACACACCATAGAATAATTTTGACTCACGTTAAGTTATTTATAGGTAAGTATATGACATTTTCGATTAGTGGTAGTTTTTTATTTAACAAATGTCGATAAAAAAGTTTTTGATCAGTCAAAACACTTGAAAATGTAATACAAGGTTCCTCGTAAGTTGTTGTTAGTGGAAACTAAAAAAAATTCACAATAATTGTTTATGAGCATCTGAAGTAAAAATCACGAACATTATTTCTATTATAGTTCTCAATTCAGCCTAAATACGTATTATATACCTACCTATACTAACTGACTTCGGCCGGAAAGAAATGAACAAACATAAAATACGGTGTACATAATATAATATGGTATAGGTATTGGTGAATCTCGGTTTTAGTGTAGGTACCTCAGTTCACGGACAAATCGGCATCGGTATACCTGATTTTGTGAACTAATTCGACCGAGATGAGTAATCCAGCTGTAATGGATTTGATATAGGCATATAGCCCTTGGTATATTTTCGAACACGATTCAAATTACTTTTTAAACTTTCCTGATAATATTTCTAAAATCAATCTCTGAAACTTTCGTCATAATCAGTGGAGTAGCTATTGAGTTTATCAAGGCTGGGCATTAACGAGTTAAAAATTAAAATTAAGTTAAAACGTTAAGTTAATTTTAATTAAGTTAATTAACTCGTTACTTTTTTTTCAAATTAACTTTTAACTTAATAAGTTACTTTTTTTCAAGATTAACGTGGTAACTTCAAGTTAATTTTATTTCACAAATATCTAAATTAAGTTAATTTTCGTCCGAATAATAATGCAAATTTTTGAATGTGTTTTTACTTTGATGTATCATTTTAAATTTCCCCAGTAATTTTCTTGGACGTAAAGAAAAACGGAACTTTTCTCTTTTACGGGACACCCCTTTTTTTTGGTTTTTTTTTGGGGGACTTAGTCATTTTTTGGGTAAAAAAAAATGTTGGTGAAATCAGAATTTGGCTTCAAATTTCAAAAATTGAAGTTTTAACTTTATATAATAACCCTTAAATACCTATAATTCTTGATTTCTCGCTACGCTCGCTCGGACATTAAAATCGAAAATATCCCCCTATTTGCTGTGTAAACCACCACTGGGCCCGCTTGGAGACGCGACATTTATAAGTTATTAAACGTATTATATACTAACTTTAAAGTGTCATAACTTCGAAACTAAGTCTGAGCCTCAAATTCTGACTTGACCATCGTCTTCAGCGTACTTAACTACATAAGTATCAAAAAAAAAAAAAAAGGTATCCCGTAAAGTAGAAATATACCAGAAAAACTATCTAACAAACCATATTATGTGTCTGGAATTTTTATTTTTGCAAATTAGTAAATTTTAACTTAACAATAAGTTAAGTTACTTTTTTTTTAAATTTAACTTTTAACTTAACGAGTTAACAAAAAAAAATACGAGTAACTTTTAACTTAACTTAACTTAATTATTTTAAAATAACTTAACTCAACGAGTTAAAAAAAATCGTTAACTTGCCCAGCCTTGGAGTTTATATTATATAATACATAAGCTACAAAAGTACAAACATAAAGAGTTTTAAGGACATAGTATTTTGTTGAAAATCAAACGGTAAATTAAATATTATTTTATTTTATTTAAAAAAAAATTCCGTACTAAATCGTGCTAGTCTATGCAACTATTTTTATTTCTGTAATCAATGGCAAGTTCATAACGTGTGAGCCACTCCATTGCAATCAGCAACCTCTAGGGGTTGACAAAGAAGCTCAAAACACCCTCCGAGTCTCAAGGAATCTATTAAACTTTTATTGAAATTGGTCCACTTATTACTGAGTTTAGATGTTGGTTAAAAATTCATTTTTACAAAATATATATTATATATAGATATTAAGTGTTCAAATATTTCAAAATTATTTTAATAATTTATTCAAATAACAAGCACATTAGTATTATGATGTCTGTTTTAAATAGCATAGTTTCAAGTTTTACAAACATTGTACGTATTTAGAATATAAATTATACTGAAAATTGAAATACATTTATATAAATTATATTATGTTAATATAAATTGTTTAATCGTATATATTTTTTTTAATTGCTAAAAAGGTAAATATAGGTATTACAGGTCTACATTTAAATCCGTAAATTTAATGTTGATTTGTAATACGTCATGTAGATATGAATAATGTGTGCCTAAGTATTAGTAAATTTTGTGTGTTTCGTATTTCGTGTAAATAGTATTTTAAGACAGTGAACCTGTACTCTGTAGTAGGTAGGTAGGCTTAAATATTTATAAGCTATTGAGCTGGGTAGTGTGACAGACGACAATGGGTGCATAATGTATACAAGTGATTAATATCTCGATGATTGTGTAATCACTAATCATTCATCGGAATTTGCGCAGTCTCGTAAAACCCCTCTGGACACGTCATGGACCTTGTATACACCAATCATATTGGCAAAAATAAAGCTTAGTATGCTAGTTCTCACATCGGTGGCGGTCAAGGTAGTTATAAGGCCGTGGTGGCGAGGCCTTAATACCCATAATATTTCGGACACGTGCGTACTATATACATATTATGTTTACATATTAAATAGAGATTTAAACAACAATAATTTACAATATTTAACTATTTTTTTCTTAAATACATAAATTTGTTCTAATATTCAGTTGAAATAAATTAGTATTAATTTAGTTTTTTTTTGTTTATCAATAAGAAATTTAAAAAAACCGGGAAGTCACTCTGCTGTATAGTCGTATATAATCTTAGTGTATCTCGTCATTGAGTAGGTGACTAATGGATGTGTTAAATTTGAATTCAATGATAAATAAATGTATGTGAAATGATTCTGATCGGAGCGGTCTGTGAACCTGTATATTTCTAATAGGATATTTTATCATATATTTATATTGCAATAAATTAGTAATTATTTCAATATTATAATATAATATTCATATAAATATATCATATGTTATTGTTATTATCTTATGATAGTTATAAGTCAATATACCGACATACCGTAGAACGATGTGAATATAACTTGAGATTAATCAAAATATTTTATATATTTCATTGTGTATAGTAATGACGAATAGTTTCGAGATTTTACAATTAATATTTTTTTAACTACAACAAAATAACAAAAGAAGTTTGAGGGGAAAACGATACTATTTACGTGTGAATAATATCAAATATTCTTTTAAATTCCATGAAGAAAATGTATGAGAATTTAGAAATCTTGTGTACTATATTAAATGTTATATATTTTTACCGAGTATATCCAACGGTGTGTATCAAGTATAAAGATATATTAAAAAAAAAAAAAGTAGAAAATGTAAAAATATGTCTTTATATTATAAATATTTTGGGATATTTTACTTTAAATGCCTAAATTCGGTTATTTATTTTTGAATTAATAATTAAATAATATCTATAACCGTTAGAGGAAAGAACGGTTTGAAGTTACGTATTTACCTACGTTAATATTCCCGTTATACACCGTAATATAGTTTTTTCTGGTTATTAAGAAAAGTACGGGAAATTTACTTTTAAAACTTCAGAGTACCAGCTACATTAAATTATTTACCGGAAAACCCCTTTGAAGTTGAAAATGTATGCATATTTCTATTATAAAAATGAACGAGTATAGTGTAGTATAATATAGTATAGTATAGTATAGTATAGTATATTGGTATAGGTCAGGGTATTCAGACACAAAAATAAGAAAACACATAATTGTGTAACCAATAACTTCATCGCTCCGCTCAGAAATTAAAATGTACATTGTAAATTTATATATGTGTAGGTACAAGATGTACATCATATATGAATAAAATTAAATCATGTAAAAATAATAAAATAACTTATTTATTAAGAAGCAAGTTGAAATTGTAAGAAAAACAGGTGTCTATTAGAATAAAAAGGTTTGGGTGTTCCACTTTCCTACCAAAATCGACTTTTCCGTTTACAGTCTGTAAGTCCGTTTGCCAGTGTATAATAATATATAATATAATAATATACTTCGATTTTCAGACACAACAAATTTCAGTTTTACATTTTGATAAACTCTTATTATAAAAAAATATTATGTAGTTATACAAATTTGAATTTGCCTATGATTTTTAGAATAACTTTAAATTATTAAAAATAATAAGAAGCTACATAATAGATTATTAATTAAAAATTATCTTAAAAAACACATTAAAGTATAACAGTTATAAATGAAATATGTATATTGCATAAAACATAGAATTTTGTATCCTGTTGCTACTTATTACAAAATACCTATATGCATATAATACGAAATAAATAATTAATTTTAATTTTAATTTTATTAAGATAGGTGTTCTATATGTAATATTTTTAAATAACACCTTGGAACATACATAAATTGTGAAATGTAAATATTTTAAATTTTACTCTTAAAGCAGGTAGTTTTAGGTTTAATTTTAATGGTTAATAATTCAAAATTGTATTTTGTTATAAACAGGCATCTTAATATTGTGTATAGTGATAGGCTATAGTTTTGATAAACATTTATTGGCATAATATGTCTCCTCTTTTATTAGATTGATCAATTAAATATTCATTTTTTTGTCATTTCAAAATATGGTTTAGAGGTTTTTGGCTTACCGGTGGTCCGTAATTTACTATAAACGTATTTTATTAAATTATAACAGTGTAAAATAGATGGAAAATATCGATAACAAATTTTTTTTCAATTATGCATGAAATGACACATAGGTTTTTGTGATGCGTGTAAGTGCTGAAGATACAACTTTCCAAGGTTTTGGTGAATATAAATTGTTTTCAGAAATATATATTTTCCAACAAAGTAATATAATTGTCAAATTTGTGTAATCATTCATCAATCGGAAGCTCGCTCATAAAGTCCTCGGCGAAACAATCACTTTCGGTTTCAGGATTAGCGAAATATATTTTTATATTGTGTAGCCATTTTACAAATTCAAATTTATTTGTAAAGTCAATTTCTTGTATCTGACGATACCAAGATTGTGCTGCATGAAACCAACGCCCTGAAATATAGGTTTGCGACTACATTACACAATTGTATTATGCATAAGTACTATTGGATATAGCCATTTCACATTCAAAATTTGCTATGGAGTAGAAAAAATGTACCTACCCAATTACCCAAAGTCCTTGTACTTTTTGCGTATTACATAAAAAATGGATATATATACCTACGTTTGTATGCATTTATTTGGGAATATAAGCAAGATACTAATAAAACGTAATGACACCATTGAAATATCCATGAATTGAAAAAAAATTGAAGAAAAACGATAAAAGATAAAATCATAACAACGCTGTATCTATTCAATTGTGATCTGTTCTTGAGAGTAAATTACTTACCAATAAAAGTTATTATACGACAACGGACAACATATTATATAGAGCCACCTGTATAAATAACAAGTAATAACCCTAATCATAATTCTAGTAGATAGGATATAAACTGTACAGTGTTCAAATCATCCATGCATTAATTTAGGTAAACTTAAAATGTCGATAAACAATGAATATTATTTAAAATGTATTTACTTTATTTTTCAGAAACTATCCTGATGTATATAAAATAACTAGGTATTTAAGAAATATTTAGTCACAATATATATTCATGTATTGTGTCTAATAATTTATAATTTATAAAATACTGGAGTATTGAACACATAGTATTACATACTTTCATCCTTTAATGAAAAATGCAATTAATATGTTAATATGATAAGTATTTATGTCATTATATTATTTCAATAATAAAAGAAATAAGTAGATACTTATTTTCATGCACAAGAGATTTTATAAATTAATTTAAAAATGCATTTCATGAATAATATTATGAAATATGGAAATTTTATTATAATGTAGCATGCATAACATAAAATAAACAATAATAATTACAGCGTACGTGAAGGTACTCATTTTTACCTATGTACCTTGTTCATTGTAATTGATTCAGCTGTGAGTGCCGTACTGGAAATAAAAAAATGCAATACGTCAATAAAAAAGAAATGAATCATATAATTGGCACACAAATACAGAAAAACGTCGGAACGTAGAATATTATTTGAAAAAGTACATTGTTTGCTGAAGGATATCTGAGAAAAAATCACAGAATACGAAATTACATGTTATATGTAATAATTTATTAATACATTTATACAATATATTAATTATATAAGCATAAAAAATGTATATTGGCGCATCTAAGTTTGGTTTTAGCAATAACTTATTGCAAATGGACATCAACCAAACAAATATGTATATACCTACTAATAAATTTGGTTCTACTGTATAAAAGGTTATCCATATGCCTATTTACTAATATTAGTATCAGGGTAGACTTGGTACCTTTGGTACTTACCTAATTTTCAATTGCGTTTTGAATACACTTACAATAGGTAGTATTACAAAAACATTTAGTAAATAAATTAAATATACTATTATCAACAACAAGCATTGAAAATCTAGGTACATATGTATATGAAAAACACTAATTCATTCAATTTATTTACTGAAACTATAAACTAAATTTAAGATATATAAAAATATTTTTTTTTTCATATAAGTACAATAATCGTTATAGGTACCCGTGTTTTAAGCAGTTTAATAATTATTTATTATTCTTAGAATAAAATTCACTAGTATTTTTTTATTTTTAGGTATATTTAGAATTTGTTGGTACAAATTTTAAAAGTATTATACACGATCCGTTTTAAGTATTCAGATAAGTCCTGTCGTATGTGGCTGTTTTGATTTTTCGAGCAAGTGCGACTTGCACGACGATTGAGCGCTATCTTCTTTTGTCAGTTGTTAATTATTTCAACTAAAATGGAGAGCTAAATGAATCGTAAAGGTGCTTTAGAGTTAAAGTAAGTATTTAGTAAGGAAGTAAGTTTTAATACTAAAAAAAAATATTTAGAAAAAAACTTTTAAGAGGTATTAACCATATCAATTCAGACACTGTTCTCCATGCTAAATTTAAATCCGTCCTTCATCTGGAAAAGTTGGAAGAAAATAGGTAAATGATATTTTTTGGTTTTAATCAGGGACTGAAACTGAACTTAAAAGAAGCGGTTCTGATACCAGAACCTTTTAAATATTAAGTGCCGGGACCGAACAAGAATTTTTTAATGTAATAGGTTCTTTTAGGTTCAAAAATGCAATATTTTTATTGATCATAATTTAATGGTTTTGTGTATGAACTATGTTTGATCATACGAGTTTTCTAATATTCTCATACTAATAATTAAACCCATATTCCGGATAGGTATTTAAAATGATTTTACTTTTTGGTACCTAAATTATCTGGAACCGATATCGAAATTATTTGGAACTGATATCTTTATTTTTTTTTATCAAAAAACTAGAACCAAATTGGAACAGTTATTTTATTTTTGGAGAACCAGTACCGGAACCGATACCGCTAAATTAAAAATCTACAATATACAATAAGAATGCAAGTTGATTTATTGTACTTATTTTGTTATATGCAAGTACGTCTTTCCACCATGGATATAATTAATTCCATATGCACACACACATTTAGGGTACGGCTGTACGGAGGTCGGAGGTAACATTCGACACAAAGTAGTACACTCGTCAATATGATTGTCAGCCAATAATAAATATTTCACAACTAAATTCAATTTTTAAGAAATGTACCTACATAAACATACAAGGACAATGACGTCAGTGCATCACATCATAGCTATATTTTTGTCCCTGGACAACAACATTTTCTGGCGACGACGGCAATGATGACGTAACGGGAATACTGCTTGTAATTTATAGAATATGTTTTCTACGAAAAGCCTCGTTATAAGTTATAACAGCTCGAATTTGCATGGAAACTTTATAATATAGACGCCGACGACTCGTCATTACAAGTTAACTGTGCTAAACGCGAGCTCTTTACCCGTTCATTAGCCATCTTCATCCTCATGAAAAACGTATGGTAGTCAAGTTAAGCCGTAAGGCCGAACTGGATTCGTACTGCATTCATACTGGATGCGCAAGAATAAGTATTGGTTAAGCCATACCTACTTATAAGTATATATAAGTTATAACTCAAATAAGATTCATAAACGAGACTTTGGCTTAAGAAAAGAAAAATTATTACTTAAATTAAGGTTGGTTGAGACCTACTTACTTAAAGCATTGATTTTAGTTATCACCACAAATTGTTTATATTTTAAATTATCAAAATTAGCTTAAGCAAAACTTATTCTTGAGCATCGACTACGAATGCGGCTTTTAAACTTGATAAGTATAAGGAACCTATAAAAGCACAAAATAATATATAATATGTTATTGGTCGTTATTTAATAAATATTATAAGTTACGACTTACATGTAACTTATATGTAACTACTCGTAGGATTGTTTTCCTTGTTACGACAGGTACTTATGAGATACCTATTTGATAAGTGCTGCCTAACTGGATACAACAGAAAAGAGAAAACTATATGTACAAATGTACATGAGATTTTATGAGGTATGTTCAATCTACATGTGTGTCCTGTAAAACTGAAAGTTTGAAATTCTGAAAATTAGAGGTTGATCTTTGAGTATCTTACATGACTGCATAATATATTTAGATACCTAGGTACTAAATATCAGTTGAATCGATTTATTCAGTTCTTATATAACCATTTAGATTTTAAATCCTAAACCAAAACTACAAGACAACAAAATCAATTAATATGTTTGTTATCTATGGAGAAACGATGGTATTAGTTTTAATATTTTCTAACTAAATATTGAAATATTTATACGACAATATAATAATTTTGTTAGGTAAATATAAATATGATTAATAGGAGTTGTACATATTATAATGTAATCATATTTTAATTTTATGTTTTAATTAAGTACCTTGATTAGATGTATTTAAAATTTAAGTTTTAATCATTAATGTTATTAAACATTATTATCATTCATTATAGTAGGTACTATACGAAAGAAATTTAGCAAATTATAAAATCCAAAGTTCCTTGAAACGATTTAATTCATACAACCTATTTTTTTTATCCATATAAGTACCTATATACCAATTAATTAATAGTTATTAATTTTGTATGATTAATTTTTAATTATAACACGTTCGCTTTTATTTTTTTTAGTAAAAACGTATTTAATAGTTTAACTGATATTTATCCTCTACAGGGACAGATAAAATTACTCACTTTAATTACAAACTTATGACATAGATAAAATAACTTATAATAATAACATACGTAACCATTAACTATTATAGTACATTATTATACAGGGTATTAACTATTAATTGGAATAATACAGTTTTAATGCAAAAGATTTAAATGTTTTGATTTTTAATCAAGTAAAATGCGTTAGTACAATAATGTATAACTGGCCTTTACTCCGTTTTATATATGAAAAAAAAACGATATAAAATTGTATAAAGGGTAACTGCTGGGTTACTTCTTTTTTCATATAGCTCATGTCATGTTTATCTTAGAACATATTCTTATTGTAAACAAAGTTTTAAAGATTGTATATATTGATGATATAAATAAATAAAATAAAAATGTATAATTTGTTATGTGATAATAAGATATTAAGGTATTCAGATGAATTTGTATCAAATTTTGGTACACCTATATATGCTTCAAAAAATGGCATCGACTAATGAAATAACAAGTTGACATCGGATCGGATACGGGGATTGAATTTTTAAATCGGTAAATGTAAGCTTAAAGGTTACATCGGATACTTATTTATTGAAGAAACAAAAATTAAAAACTTAATAGAACATTTATTTGGCTTTTAATTTATTATAGAAATAATGGTAGTACCAGTAAGGCTTGTTGATCTTATACTAATTAAAATAAACTTTATTATAAAGTGAAAATAAAGTGTACCTATATTTTAGACGTTGAGTAGAACGATGTTTTACAATAATTTGTTTTTTTAAGGATGTCACCGCACCATTTATTTTCTTTCTCTGGTCCATGCCTAACATAGACAAAACGCATTAACGCAGAATCATTTTTTCTATGTTTTTAAGTAATCTGAGAGTGAAATCACCCATTACGAACAAGATAGAGAGTAATATTTTTGAGAGAATGACATATCGATTTTATATTTTATTGTTATTTCACTGTTATTTGACTTTCAAAATCAACAAAAAAATATTGTAAATTTAAATTATGTTTAAATGGTTTTGAGACAATATTTAGACAAATCGATATGTCATTCCCTCAAAAATATTATTTTCTATCTTTTTTGTTATCGATTTTATTGCTCTAAGATAACTTAAAAATATAGAAAAAATGATTCTGCGTAAATATGTTTTGCTAGAAAGAAAAAACAAATAGTGCGCCGACATCCTCTTAACTTTCTTCGTTGTATACATCAGTACGGTTTTGAATTGTTAAAATACGTCAATAGTTCAATCTTCTACACTGAGTATGGTTTCCTGAAGCAAAATGGATATATTTGGTACTTAATTTTAAAAATAATCAAGATATAGATAAAAAAAAACAAAATCAATTTTGTTTTTTTATATTTAAACATGAATAATCATTGTAGAGACTTAATAAATTTTCAACAAATATATTTTATGTCAGTATGTTATATGCATGGCTTAATGTCAAAATTAAAGTTTCGAAATATTATGACTCCAACATTTTTTTGTGAGTCAAAATCTTAAAATTCATGATTTGTTTCTAAAGCAATTTCATAATATCGATAATTATACTTACAGCTATAATTTTTTTTTTTTGAAGAACGGAAAAAAAAGAAAAAAACTATTATTACGAAATACAAATTTAAAGTTTAATGTTTTTACATTAGACGGGAATTTGTAATCAAAAAAGCCACACCCAAATATATTTTTTTTAAATCGGGAACTCGCTTTGCTGTATATAATATAAGTATTGAATCTAGTTAGTAATTGAATAGGTGACCGGTAAAAGATGTGTTAAATTTTAATTCAATGATAAATCTTTCATACCTACGAAAAAATGAATCTGAGCAGAGATGTTTTTGTGAACCTATTATTAAAAATATTTTATTAAATAATTATATTGCTATTGGTAATTCACGATACTGTTAAGTATTAGTAATAGCCAATAGGTACAATAGGTTGACTCAATTTTTGCTGAAAATATAGCATTTATTAAATTATTAATTTATATATTTATAATTTATATAATATATTATATTGTTATTAACTTTTAAGGCAATGCCCATGGGCGCCGGAGGGGGGGGGCAAGACGGGGCATTTGCCTCCCCCCCCTGGAATTCAAATATAATGTTGAACATTTTAACTTTTATTTTAATTTATTAACATTTCATCGATATTTTTACTTTAGTGTGTGCCGTGTGGGATATAGTAATTAACGATCTAAACAAAATTATGGTTATT
>NC_042493.1:67498894-67502332 GCF_005508785.2 Acyrthosiphon pisum | reverse complement strand
ACCGCCTATGATATACCCTAGATATTAATCTTACCTTTACATTTTATTATACGTAATTTCACTCAAATTTTAGAAATTATTATGATTATAAATTATAATCATTATTGTGAACGTAAAATTAGCTTTGATGCGCGTGGGTCAGAGAGAGAAAACAAATAGTGCGCTGACCTCCTCTTAAGATATTCTTACTTCTAATAATCTCACTTTTAAATTTTATTATGGTTAAATTCACATTTAATTTTAAAAATAACAGAGTAAAATGGATTATTGTAAACGTACAATTAGCTATGTTGTACATTTGAATCAAAATTGAAAAAATATAATTATTCATCATTTATATGATATATTTTTGACAAACCAGTATAATATGGTATAGTAATTTATATTCTAATATAGAAAATAATTTTTTGAGGGAGGGGGCATGAGCCCCAAAAGCCCCCTCTCTGGATGCGTCACTGTATACGTTCTATCCGTGGTGTCGAATCGAATGAGAATATGAGTAATTTTAAAATTTTAACATAATATTTAGTATACGTAGGTATTATAATTTATAATTATAGAACCAATAACGCAGTAAGTATACACTTATCGAAAATTTTAAAATTATTTATTCACAGCGATATTACGCGATATGTTTTTTTCTTCCAAAAACCAATTGGTCCATACACTAGAACATTGAATGATAAAAAAAAGATTAAACAAATAATGATAAATGGTAGTAAAATAATAGAAATCTATGACTGTTAATGACTAAGAGTCAACATCTATTCATTATTAAAATTCGTACACGGTACACAAGCATTATTAGTTTTATTGTATTTGCATATTTTGTACAGATATATACAGTATAGGTACTAACTATGAGTACTATAGCTAATGCACATAACACACACAGATGCTTATTTAGTCACGGGACTAAATCTAGAGCGGAGAATATGATATAATACATATGTATTTATTACTGTACATTGTTCATACTATAATTCAATTTTATTTAACTTTTAAACAATTTAATTAAATCCCTATTATAGGGATATATAATATGCATATAATATATTAATATGCATATATGAGAAGCTAAACTTCTATTTTGTAGATACAATTTATCATAAAGTATAAAATTATAATGAAATTTACATAATATCATTTGATAGTTTATGCTTAGGTACCTCAACCAGTTTTTTTTCTTTCTAATGAATGTTGTTGCCACATGGATGCGAAAACAACTTTTTTTTTAAGTTAATATAATAATAAATCTAGAAATTCCAAATACCATTAGGTAGGTATATAATATTTAAACTGCCTAATTTATACAATAAAATTCTAAAATAAAAATGCATTTCTTATTGATGGAAAAAGTAAAATGTTTTTTTTGTGAGTTATTTGTAATAAATTAATATATTTAAAATGTACAAAAACCTTATCAATTTAGTTTGTTTTAATGCAATATTTTAATAAATATATATACATATTATTTAGTATATTTCTCAATAAATTATTATAATAATTAGTCAAACCGCACTTATCACTGGCTCGATGCGCGGCAGCAGAACATTTGCAGTGTGTAATGTAATATATAACGATAATATTACCACAGATTATACTAAATTATATTAGATATAATCTGTGATATTACTATCATTATAAATATTTATTTTATTATAATCGTTACATCGTTATTATATATCCTTATATTGCCGTTTTGGCCAGTATTGGGTAAATTACTTTTGAAAAATATACAACTACCTACGTTACTCGTTACATTAAATATATTTTTTTAATTTACATTGGCGTTACCCAAAAATTATTTTTATCACGCTACTTTACTTTTTCATTCAAAAAGTAGGGCGTTTCAAATAATGTTACTTTTTTAAAAAAATAATTACAAAATCAGTCCATATCGAATAATAAGTATTAGGCAGTCCTGTAAAGAATACTTTTAAAAAGTACTTGAGTAAATACTCAAATACATTTTTTTAAAAGTATTTAAGATACTACTCAAATACTTTAATTGTAAAGTATTTCAAATACTACTCAAATACTTTTCAAATACTTTTGGTTTTTAAAGTGGGTCTCTAATTATCGTAATATAAACACGTAGGTAGTAGGTAATCTAATAGTTATCTAATAGTTTTAAAGGGAATATTGTTATTCAATATTCAATAACTTTTTTTAGAAATCTGGTTTTCACAAACCTTTGGGCTTCGGCTAACACAGAAATACAGAATATTAAATAAAATTATTATTCCATTATTGTAGTTGACAATAATATTTTTCCAACCAATTATTTCGAATAAAAATAAAATGTTCGAAATAAAAAACCAAAGAATTCAATACAAAAAAGTATTTAATACAAAAAAAAGTATTTAAAATACCATTCAAAATACTTCATGCTGAAAGTATTTAAAAAGTTATTCAATACTTAAAAAACTATTTGAATACTTTTACTCAAATACTTTTACTTAAATGCTTTACAGGACTGGTATTAGAGGTAGATACATTTTAAATGACTTAATACTATAAATGAACTAAATGTATAAGTATTAAATCCTTTAATAATATTTAATAATATTGTTCATTATTATTTATTATAAAAACTTCTGGAATCGTAAACAAATATTACTTATTGATTTTTGATTTTTCTCAAATATCCTAAGCCCTAGTTTTTTTTATACATTTAGATTCATAACTTATTTTAATAACGTAGAAAATAACACGTTACTCCAAAGAAAAGTAATATCGTTACAATTGGCACTTTCACAGCTACGTTGTGTGTCGTGTCGTGCGATGGATTGGTTATTATATGGTTACAACTGGTAACCAATATTGTTTAAAGTTGAATTGAAGTCAATTCTTGGTGTACTCGATTGCCACTTGGTTATCACATGATACCAAAAAAGTAACATCCAATCACAATACGATTTGATCGACACGACACTCAGTACGACACACGGCACAGCTTTGAATCCGGATTTAATTTAAATAAAATATAATGAAATTACTTCAGCGTTACTGAAAAAGTAATTTCGTTACAGTAATTTGTAATTTGCGTTACGTTACTATTCAACATTGGGTTTTTACACACAATTAGGTAATATAATATATGATAGTACCTATATCATGATCGGAAAACGTGAGCTAATTGCAATTTGCAACGGCAACGTGAGTTGCATTTTTCCGGGTGCACCACAAGACAATCATATAGATAATATTATGACAACGCAATATAGGTATAATAATTATTCTACTTTATACAATATATTTTTATTATATAGGCTTATAGGTAGGTAGGTACTATAGTATAATAGGTACAATATTTACATTTTTTTAACGTAGTATTATTTTATGCTCAATGCCTCAATCACACTGATGCTAAATACAATAATTATTAGACAGGCTCTGTATCGGGACAGCGGACAACGTGCAATAATGCAAAAT
>NC_042493.1:67498052-67498794 GCF_005508785.2 Acyrthosiphon pisum | reverse complement strand
TGCGTTTTGATAAAAAATGTATGTATACCTGCTTGCTTTTTTTTTTGTACGCAATGAGTATTGGTGACGACTGTGCAACGCAAAAAACAATACGAAAATTCTGAGGAAAAACGATAAAAAACAAAAAAAAAATGTAATGCGTCTCGATAATATTTACAATAATTATATTATTATGACCTACGTTACTGTGGCGTCAACAGCCCTGAACGAAATCTCGTACCTAAAACGTATAATAATATTAAATTTTTTATAAAGGTATGTTGTACCTACCTACATATTATTATATTATTGTGTCGTTCGCAATACATCAATTATATCATAATATAAATCGACGGTATTTTGTTAAATTTAAAATACCAAATTTTACTTTTTTTCAGGAAACAAATAAAACTGATTAAAATATACTCAATTTTTAAGGTGATACATTCATTTATACGTTTTATTAAACATGAGACTTCACGGAACTAAAATTGGTTAAACACTGATTGGAAACACTCATTTCATGAACTGGATATCCAGATAGTGAAATTTGTCCAGATCGTGAATTTTGACGAAAATACATTATATGGACATCCATTTCATGAAATGGACATTACCTATTTTGTGTACTTTGTGTAATTGTTGTAAAACCAAATTGTTATGTTATGTAGTAATAAATAATTATATTATATCATAGTATAGTAAGTGTAGTCAATTATATTCATCAATTATATCATATTACATTATTTTATTATTTATTTTT
>NC_042493.1:67458053-67498002 GCF_005508785.2 Acyrthosiphon pisum | reverse complement strand
TTCGACCGTACAAAGGATGAACCGTATAAAGTAACCATTCAATTTCAAATAAACGGGCGATGTTCTAGAATCTAGGTATAAGAAAGGGTTTTTTTTTGTGTCGTTTGACGCTGAAAATATAAAACCAAGAAAACTTTAAGACATTTAATTTTAATCATTATAGATACCTTTAACATTATTATTTTCATTATTAACCTAAGTCACACTAAATGTTATAATGTTTAGGAAATTTTTATAACGAAACTCCATATTATGACATACATATTAGTGATATTATCATTGATTATGAATAGGTACTATAGATCGCCCACTGCTCACATAGTATTCATTATCAATGATATTACCTACCCAATATGATGGTCGTTACAATTTATTATTAAGTAAATTCAATAAATGGAAAATATCGAATCTTATATTAATGCATGACAAAAAAATACATATTTGCATTGTCCTGTTCATTTATTTGGGGCCCCCAAAATATATTTCACTTTAAGGCCATCACACAGAGATACCTAAATCCGCTCCTGGTAGTATCGAACAACACCTCTCCGCGGTACGATGATAAGTATAATAATAATAATATAATCACGTTATTATACAAACGCAAAAATTACAAAAATAACGACGGCGGCGGCGGTGGCGGCCGTGAAGTCGACGTGTTTCCGGCGCATAGGGTACGACGACCACTGCGCGACGGGGTCAATGCTAAACGTCGCCGCCGCGTCGTTTACCGCGAAAAAAACGACCGATGTGTGTGTGTAATTACATAGCCGCCGCCGCCCGCCCGCCGGTAATTGGCGAATGTTGCGCGCGATTTTTTTTTTTTTTTTTTACCACACACCGGTGCTCGTTATACACACTTGCACCGGGTGGGCGGGCGGGCGGAAATAAATAACGAATTATTATTATTATTATTATTATTACACGACGGCGAGATAATAAAAAAACCTCCCGACCGGCCGAAATGCGATCGCGGACAACGTGCAAAAAACGACTCGCGCGGGGCCGCCGCACCCACACGCGGTCGCCGCGATTTTAACGATATCGCACGTACTCGTTATTATATTACATTATATCATATATTATTAGGTATTATATTATTATTATTTATACGTTCATAATTTGCTCTCCGCGGAGTGACCGCGCGTAGATCAGGGACGCTCCGTCGGCGGGCGGTGGCGAAAGTACCCGCGACCGTTGCACCGTTTGACGGTCATCGCGAGCGGACGCCGCGCGCGCCATCGTGTCCGGTAGACTTTCGGCCGCCCGCCCGCCCGCGGTCACCACACCCGCGACGACGTCTACCAGTTACAACTGCTTCTGCGGCCGCGGAGTTGGCGAATTTTACACCGCCGCCGCGGGTGCTGTGTGACCGTAACTCGGTGCGGATTTTTTTGCAAGAGACATAGTATTATGTGACTCACGTAATGTAATAATATATATTATAATATTATGGGCTATATATATATATTATGATGTTATGGGCTATATATATATATATATTATAATATACGTATTCATTATCATACAAATGTTATTAAAATTACCCGTTTTTTTTGTATCGATGTATTTTAGCCGCGAGGAAACTTGTAACACCGCCGACTCGTATAATACACGCGGTTCCGGTATATCTTGTGTCGTTGCAGGTTATAAGTACCTAGCTACCAAGCTACCTACCAGTAAATTTGTAAATTTTTTTGTAATCAAGCAAACAGGCTACTCGGCGGTTAAGGTTATTAGCCAACGTTGTATGACTTATAGGTATTTCACATGAAAAATTAGTAATATATTTTACAACTTGCGATTGGCTATTGTTCATAATATTTAATAGTTTTTTTAAGTAAAAACCACATTCTCTCACTCTGATTCTCTTAGATACCTACTATAAATATATTATTTTTTATTAATTAACCCGTGGCAACTTAGGCCATTGGGTGGTTTTAACTGGGGGAGAGTACTGTGGGTTTTTGTTAACACGTGTGTTTTTTAGTTTAACAGAATTTTCAAGGGGACACCTATAGGTATCTACCATTTCCGCGGGTGGGGGATGGCGGCCTCTAATATATTATTATAATGCTACATATATAATATACTGGTGATTTTTTAAACATGCTCCCTCCCATTTTTCTCTTTAATAATAGATTTATTCAAATACTGGTGTTTAGAAATTTTAAGTATACCTATAAAGACCTAAAAGTAACCTTTATAAAGACCATATTTTAAAATTCCTGATATTTTTAGTGCCAATTCAAGGAGTGTCCTGTGTTGATACAAACTTCTATTATTTAAATGAGAACCCACTTTTTTACTGAAAATTATTTAGTAGATGATTTTTTAGAAAAATTTGAATTCAAAACTATAATAGTTTTTGAGTTACCTTTAAAATGTTTATAGGTACTATAAGGATAATAATCCTTAAAAATTATCTCATAAAAATAAAAATATTTGTTATATTATATATTTAGATGTAGTATTTACTATAGCGGTACTTAGATCATTTTAACAAATTATTTATATTGATAGATATAGTAACCCAGACAGCAATTTTTTGTTGAATAATATTATTATAACATTATAATCACGAATAATATTAGTATAATGTTATTATAATATTATTGTTACAAAATGCTGTCTGGGTGATCTATACTTTACCTTATAATAATTAATATAATAAAGGAGAAAGATTTGTACGTTTGTAATAATGTAATGAATAAACTCAAAAATTACTGAACCGATTTCAAAAATTCTTTCACCATTAGAATATTACATTATTCCTGAGTAACACAGGGCATATTTATTACTAGAAAAAATTAGGGATCCCTTCTAAAACTTCAATTATGTTCTTTTTTTGTTTTTATTAATCACCTCTTTTTTTTATGTACGCTCATATCTCAAAAAGTACTCGATGAATTTTAATACAGATTTCACTAACATATCAGTTGAGTCACAGGGAATGTTTTAATGTATAATTTGTTTTGAAAAAAATAATTGGGTGATCATAAATAAATAATAATAACAATAATATCTATATATATAAAAATTAATGTTTGTCTGTATGTTCTTTATGCATTTCCAAAGGGCTGAACCGATTTTGATGACATTTTTTGTGTGTGTATTATGTTTGAGTGGTTCCCTGGATGATTTAGTTTCACAGTCGGACCCAGTAGGTCCAACCCGGGGAAGTGGTCAAATGGGGATTTTGAGATTTACGATGGACATTTTTGTTTATAAACGGTTGCCATCGGTTAGTCAGGTAGATCAAGCATGCATAAAATTGAATTTCCTCACAATGCCTATAAGATATGCTGCCGCACATTGTCCGCGATCTAACGTAGTCGGATTTCCTACCGGGTTGGCTGAGTTGAACTTACTGCAGCGAGTTTCATCCAAAAAGAGTTGAACAATCACAATTTATCAATTTTTATAAGAATTGACATTTTTTACGGGCAACGAATTGTGCGGGATCAGCTATATTATAATAAATTAGAAGAAATATGGTATATGCATTTTGTACATATATATTTATTAAAAATGAAAATCCTTGGCCTGGACAACGTCTGGCAGAACAGCAGACAGCTAGATACTAATATTTTATATTATATATATTATATGGCATATATATTATTAGTTCCTATCCTTAGTACACAAATATATAATAACTCAAAAACTACTGATTTGAATTTTGATTTAGAAATTAAAATTCCTAACCTAACCTATCAAAAATAATTAAAAGTTAAAAGGGGGATTCTTATTTGAAAAATAGAAATGACTATTGTCGCAGGATCATTCTTAATTGGTACAAAAAATGTCATCTACCATTTCAAAAATATGGTCTTCAAGACGTGTATTTCAAAATTAAAAATCAGAATCTTAGTATACGTAATTTAAACATAAGAATAGAGTGAGCATATTTAAAGAATCACCCTGTATATATATATAATATTTTATTAATATTATACGTGGTTTTTATGTCGGTGTATTTAGCCGTGGGTAAATTTCTAATCCGATTCGTAGATATCGTTATTCGTATGTCTCGGTTCGTTTATTAGCTATAAATAGGTATTTTTTTTATTTTTTTATTTAAGAATATGCTGGCTTCGCAACAGCTAAGCTAATAACTTATTAGCCAACGGCATTATAATACAGATATTTAACATGCCGAATTAGTAATAAATATAGCTTGATGTATGATTATGGCTATTGTTTACAATATTAAAGTCTATTTGGTAAATCACATTTAGAAATAAACGTGATGATTTTCGAGGTTTATGGCTTCTTTTAATCTTTTATATTGCGTGGGAGATTAAGTGTTGTGCGTGTCGATTCGTATCTTGAATATTCTTCAAAGATATTTTAATTGTGATGTATGTTTGACGTACCTATATTGCGTGATATAGGGGGAGGACCTTTGCTAATTAGAAAGGAATGTGTAATTGTGTAATACAAATGTGTCCAATTCATATATTGATAATGGTGATGGCTTGATGACGGCTGAACTCTGGAGGTCGGGATGTGGATACCATTGTTTAACTGAACCTTTGATAGATTTAAGTTTTGTTTGTTGGTGGAATGGAACTCCAATATAGTGTTGCCATGACGATAACATATGTTTATAATATATATTTTATTACGACTAGATGTACCTACCTAAATATGTGATCTGAGGATATATTTTCGATGTTATATAGGTATATTTTAACATATTATAATTTACTTTTTGTAGGAAACTACTTATATGTTAGCTAAATCGGCTGCTTCGTCGACCATCTCGTTTTCTTTTATTCCAATGTGAAACGGTATCCACATGAATTCTATATGTTATTATGAGAGTCAATATCAATTCAGCTTGAGTGTTTTGGGCGATTACAATATTGGGCCACTGGTTTTTGAGTGCTGTTGGGGCGTTAAGGGTTAATAGTTAGCATGTTGGCTGCTCAGAGTGAATTGGCTAGTTTAATTGCTTATAGAATGGCGTACCTAATTTTCAGAGGTGATTATGTTTGTTATTGCTGGTAGTTATTGTGTTGGATAGTCGTTTGGTTTATGTTAGTAAAATTGTTAAGCATTCTCCACTATAATGATACATACAGTGTGTCCCGTAGGGAGTGTCTGGACGTCATAAGATAGTATACTTCCTTAAGTTATGAAGAAAACTAATTTAAAGAGAGATTTAATTTTGAGTGGGTCAAACTTTTTTCGGTTTTTATACCTCTATCCGCTATACTCTTGATACGAGACTTATTTTACTTACTATAATATATAATTTACTACGTAACCATGTTTGTATTATTATTTCTAGTTGACCATTGTATAGGTACCGATCCATTTCACCGTTATTTTCAGCCGCGAGACTGTGCAGTGTACAAACTATCTAGACTTACGCTATTTCGCTAGAATATAGCGATAATGACTGAATTATATAATAATCGTCTTATTGTATATTTTAGAAGTTGTCGCCTTATCGAGTTGATATTTTGTCGTACCTGCGTCGGATTATTCTCCGAGATTGGCATATAGTAATTTTGTTATGTAACACCTATCTATGTAGTATCTGTGCATCGAACTATTCGAACGCCACGGCGTTAAAATATTATAATTTATAATAAAATAAATTTTAGCTCGCACGGAAAATCAAAGCGGTGCCGCTGTTATCACTTTCTGCAATAGGTATTATATAGGTACGCGATAATTTGCGCGGTAGATAGACAGTAATGTGCGATAATTGCACATACAACAAAACACCGGGTCGATTTCTACAGGTTAGGCAGCTACAGGTTTATCGCACGTGCTAATTTATTTAAATTTTATTTGCCATTTTCTTATCATCATCGATGGTATATGGTATAAAAATAATAATAATATTAAATACTGTTTAGTTCCTCGAACAATGCACACGTATACGTTTACGCACACACTATACACAATATTATAGCCTATAAATGCATGTGTGTGTAATGATAGTATGCGAGTACTCACGTATGTATGGAACGTACCAGGTATTATAGGTGGCCCTCGCTCCATCAATTATAATAATATTATTACCGATCGATATCGCTACAATATGTGTGGCCGTCGCCACCGCCGCCGCGTGCCTAAATGATATTATAATAATAATTGGGCAATGGACAGGTTTATGCGGTACATTCGTTATGATAATAATCATAATATATTATAGATCACGCGTTATTATAGGTCGAGTGTTGCCGAGTGCCTGGCTACCATATATTGGTAGGTACCTAAATTAAATAATAATTCGCGCGGGCGTCAACTCTATACGCGCAATATTATAGATACGCGTGTATTATATATTTTGTTCTCGTAATCGCGTAGGTATAATAATATAGTGATACCTGCAGCGTGCAGTATAATATAATATAACGCAACATACTTAGTTGCCTACCTATACCTGTCTGCTGCAGTTTACAGTGTATGGTGACTAAATATATTATGGTATACGTGTGTGTTATTATATTATTATTAAACATACGCGATATTAAACTAATATAGTGACCGGCCGCCACCACGGTCATCGGCGACAGCCACCTCCACCTCGGCCACCTGCACGACCACAACGACGACGACGACCAGCCACCTCCACCACCACCATCACCACCACCGCATCCAATAACGTGTGTAATAACAGTAGTCGTATAGGCTGACGAAAGTCCTTCCGACTCGCCGAGATACGCCGCCGCCACCGCACGCCGTATAGATCATATCTAGCTCTATATATTATTGTGTATTCGTCGATCATTCATTCATCCAGCCGCGCACACACTATATAGTGGCGACCGCATTGCAGTCGCAGCAGTCATCGCGCCAACACCATCGCCAACGTCCAGAACCACATGCAGCTCGCACTACAGCGCGACACATCGCACTATATACTCAATCGCTGCTGCATCAAGCCGCTGGCATACGGTCTGCACGCTGCATGTTCCCATATCGTCGACACTTTTGTGCACGCGCATACACAAGCCTGCAGGCCGCTTTAGCATCGTACAAAATATACGGCCGGCGCACTCCGCTTCGTCACGTCAATATATTATAATATAGCTTTGCACGCGAAGAACGGTCGATAGCGCTGCGCACGACTAGTTCGAGCGTAACGGAAGGCGACGACGGCGGCGCGTCCACGCGTTGCGGAAGCAGCAGCAGCAGCCGCTGTACAGATATATAATATAATACCATTCGAGCGGTACGGCGTGCTCGCAGCGAAAGCATCAGGACGTGCGTGAGACGAGACAGCACTACCGACTGCAGTGACGTTTGCGGCGAGTAATCGCGGACCCCGGTGCAAATTCAGCGGCATCGACCGTTTAAGGTACCTACCTACGCTTTTAAATTTTTTTTTTTACCTAATACTAATTTTTTAGCTTTTACGTGCGAACTGTCGTCGCCTTTATACCATCATGATGTTATTATTATATTATATAATGTGTGTTGTGACTATAATTGTAAGAATAGCCGTTATTTATGATTTTCGTTACGGTTCAGATGAAAAAAATTCGGTTTAACTTTTGTTGCTGCTGGTTCTCGGTAACACGGATTTAAGGTTCAGGGTATAACAAATATATCTGTTACTTTTTAAATTGTTTTTTTAGCTTAGTAGGTACCGTATAAAATATCGGCTTATTGTAATGGTCAATGAACGAACTTGAATGTTAATGACTACTATAATTGTAGTTTATACTGTCTTTCAGACGTATAGGTTAGGTTAGGTATCTCTAAAATTTAAAATAATACCATTAGATAATTGTTATACAGATTTTACTATTTATGTAAGTTTCACTGTACCATTCGATCCTAAACTTTTAGAATTTTAGATACACTCGCCACTTGGATGATCCATGTTTGATGTTATAATATTTAGATTACGGCAACGGTATATATATATAATATATATATATAGGTTATAGGGTATATTTTACTAAACATAATTATTAATTAGTCATTATTACCACTGGACACTGGCGTATTAGATAACAGGTGACAACTCCGAAACGATCAACATACGATTTCTTTTTACTTTTGGAAATAATAAATTATTAATATATAATATTATAAATATTTCCATACCCGATATAGAATCTGCTATATAGATTTATTTTGACTCGATAATACCAGGTTTATCATCGATTACTTTGAATTTAAATTTATTTCATGACAAGTCTGTAGGACACGTCATTATCATATGATAATATTGATATTTTTATTATTGATTAACTTTTACAGGTCTAAGCAGTTAAAATAACTATCGGGTTCTGGAACCTAAAAAAAACTGTGTTTAAAGAACCGAAAAAAATATTAGGTAGGTATACATGAAAATATCGATTTTGATTCCGGTCCTAAAAAAAAGTATAATGGATTCCGGTCCTAAAACCGATTCTTTCGAGTTTCGATTCAGTTCGAGTTAGGACTGGAGGGGGGAATGCATTAAAAATGCATTCTTATAGTCGGCACATTTACATAAGCTGACGATTGTGAACTAATAAGAGAAATATTATTATTATTAAATTAAATACGTGAACAACTATGAAATAGACGTTCTAAAAGCGAGACCTAAACACCTATCGAATAACGTTCCACATTAAAATATTCTGTCATAAAAAGTCTCAAAAATTACTATCATACTGGAAAGTGAATAGTCTCACAGTTTTATCTACATCGTTGTTCATATAGGTAATTTTCTAACTATTGGGTTAGACATTTTTTTTATGGATAAAACGATGAGGTCACTTCAAAGTATGATAGATATTTTTGTGACTTTTTATGATTCTTATAGTTGTTTACAATGATTGTTACAAGGTATTTACCTAATTATTGCATTTAGAATTTGTTATAACGAAAATAATTTAATGTTTCATTTTGTTTAAAAACTTTTTGCTCTATTTGGATATTATCATTTTTTAAATAAGATATCTAGTTTTTTTTAATTACTTATTATTATTCAGTGGATATTAAAAAATGTTTACAGGTATTAAGGCCTGTTTTACAGTCACGCGTTTCATCCGCACGTGTGAGTGGGTATTACCATCTTTATACAATTGCATTATACGAGAGGTACACATGGTATGAAATTATTTTCTACCGCGGCAGAAAAATTATAAATACATATCCGTTAATATTATTGGAAAATTAATTTGATGGGTATTTAAGAATATAATTTTCTGTAAATTGTAACTACATTAATTAAAATCAAAATTATTGCTTGTCACTATACGTATGGTATATCGAAATTGGTACCATGACTTTAAATATTAATTTACTCTTAAATAATTCTTGGATTCTTGGCTTGTTGTTTTTACACTTTTTTCCGAAATTCTTAAAACATTTTGAAACCGGTCATTAGTTATATAACCTGTATTCAATTGATGATAATTTAAGATACTACATGGTTTTATACCATATAATATTATATTAATGTATAATACATGTATAATACAATACAAACATAAATATTTTAACATTTCTATCGTCGGAGTGGCACGTATAAATTTAAACAATGTTTTGCGTGCGTAAGAAAATACTCGTATGATACCCGTGACTATGAAACGATTAAATAAATAGTAATACATATCATAAATAAATAAAAAATACTTTTAAAATATGAATAATAAAACTAGAATATTTTATTAAAATATACTTAAGTAGTTGAATCATGGGGCATAAAGCTTGGCGTATAGGTACCTAATTCTTTAAGTTGTATATTTGAACCAAGGCGAAATGACAAACTTTCTAATTAAAAAATCCCTGTATAAGGTTATTATTACCCTGATGACTTATTATAAAAAAAAAATTAATAAAGTAATTGATTGATGTTATTATAATTATTTTAATATCATCAAGACACTTAATAAAATAGTGTCATTATTAATTAAGGTTAAGCTTGGTTAGATAAAATAATATCTATTAAAGAATTAAATGATCCAATATTTAAATATTTTTTTTTTATTTAACTAGTTAGTAGTATAACTATTATACTATTTGGTACGGTGTGTATGTTAATTTTTAAACTATTTTAGAATCAATTATTGAGATAGTACCTTTTTTGTATGGAATTATTGTGAAAATAATTACAATATATATTTCGAGCATTGTTCTCCCAATATTTTCTTCAGTTTGCATTTATTATTTTAAAATTATTTTACGATTACTCTAGCCACGTCCCAACGTTCCATCACAAATATAATATTAAATTTAATGACGGCCCCGCAGGTTCCTGCTGCAATCTCTGATTTTTAAATACCAACCGACAATTTATCGAGAGGATTTACGTAAAAAACCGCGGCGTTAATATTTACAAAAACGTTTTATAGTAACGTGAAATTTTTCGATTAGCACGCGCTAGCATATTATTGTGTCTGTTTTAAAGATAACGTGGGCATGAAAGTGAATATTGTAATGCGACTGAAACACAATATAAGCGGGCCGGTAATAATATACATTATTCGTGACATTTCATATTTAAATAATATTTTGTCGACATAATTTGCATAGATAGATATATGTATACTATAATATTACACATATGCACATATATATCAACTAAATTATATGTATTTTAAACACACAGATTGACGAATTGTGTACGATCTGAGAAGACCTAAAAATATTACGAAAGTTAGTCATAATATAATAGTGTGGTATGCTAAAACCAATATCATATGGACATATGGTAGATGATATTTTCTGTGCACCCGTAGTCATAATCACTATCATCATCATCATCATCATCATCATCATCATCGTCATCATCGTCGTCGTCGTGATGATTTAATGGTGATGTTTACGCGTGACGTGTTTTGTTCATTAATCGTATAGATTTCGTATCGAATAGCCTTTAGTTGCACGCGTATGATGTAAATGAACTGTCCATTTTCGTTGGAAATTGTGTGTTGTTGTCCGGTCACCACCATAATCGTACACTGTACATTACCATTATTATGTGCGTGTGATGTAAATCGATAGGCAGTTTTCGTCAAAGTTGTTGTTTCAGACGTGTTCGTCGTGTATAAATCACGCGTGGCCGTGTATGATGTAAATTGTAAATACTAGGCCATTTTCGACGTTCTTCGACCTGTATTTCTTTTTAATTTTTTTATTATCGTTATTTTTTTATACCGACAATAAATTATAGGCGCGCACACGCGTTATTAAAATATTATAATATAGTACGCAGTACGCCTATATAAAGTCGTGTGCATTGTGTAACTTTGGTAAACATTTCGTACCTATAGTTTCGTACTACCGCGGCTGCATGTAACGGGTAGGCGCGTGTTGGTGCGACGCTCATAATATTATTTTTTTGAATTTCATAATCAGTTTACCGCTACGAAATCCAGAAATACCACTATTCAAAATCCGGAATTATTATACGCCACTATACGGGTGTCCAATTTGATGCATTAGGTATATATAGTGTCGACTGCAATATCATAAAATATTATGCATTTGAATATTCAAATTCGATAAAAAAAAAAAAACTATTTTATATGCCTCTATACCTACTACAGCGTTTTTGCTTGTTTCGTACTCACCGCCACTTGGTACCACTTGGTACCACTTGGACGCCATCACTATAGCCTGTTTTAATGCCTATATGTAATAGAGATGGCGACAACGATAGGATTATGTGTGGAGAAAACTGCTATTAAGTTGAGGCTGTTTAGTGATAGTCTTTTATGTATATGTGCACACTCCGAATTTTGATGACCCGTCCATATACGCAATATATCTAATATATTATATATTTATGTGGTATCTTCGTCGACGTGAGTTTCGAAATTTTCGAAATTTAATTTTATATTAATTCCGTGAAAACACAAAATCATAATATATTTATATTATGTATAGGCATAGATGCATAATGTATATATATAATAGTATTATGTTAGTATAAAACAGGGCTTGCATTTGAAAACAAATTCCGTTTTATGTTATTTACAATTATTAAAACTATTGACAATTTTTGTGTTTATCGTTAATTAAAATAATGTTAATAATTATTGAATTTGCTAATAATAACTAATGCGGGTACGTAATGGCCCGGATACAGAATATAATATATTTAATCAATTCTAATGTCCATAGGCATGAAATAATTAATATTTCAGATTTCTATGAAACCAATATAACTTTAAAATTAATTAATTTTAAATTATTTTGTTTTGCGTTATTTTTCGTTTAATAATTTTCTATAAACTACGTTTGGCGTTATGTTTTGTTTAATGATATACAATATATTTTGTTAATCGTTATGTTTTGTTTTGCGGTATTTAATTATTTTTGACTATCGAATTCCGTTATAATTACGTTTACGAATTTCAATCGTTTTTTGTCAAATATAACCTTATTATAACGTTTGCAAGCCCTGGTTTATAATAAATATATTCGCATAACAATAAAATGTTACAAGAGATATTTATAGGGTATATAGAACATAGATATTTTCAGATATAAGTATAATATGTTATCAAATAATAATTAGGTGATAATATTATGACCGTAGAGAAATCGCGAGCCATCGAACACGCACCTTTACAACATCGAAATTCGCGTATTTCTGGTGTACATTATGTACTTAATTATACATAATACTATGTGGACTGCAGCATACCTGTTGCACACAAACGCACCCGCGTACCCATGTGCTGTGGTTGATTGATACACTCCAACAACATAATATACTCGTGTACCTATACCTATTAATTATCGTTATTGCACATATTATGTGTGTTAGTGCATATACCTATATATATCTATATATACGCCTATCATTAATGAAAAATAGACCGCCGACCGAATCCGTTGTCAATCGTGCACCTATATGTGAAATACATAGTGGTAGGTATATAATGCGTGCGCGAACCAGTTTCTTACCGTCAATTATTATTTTCGACACACGCCTATATATGTTTGAGTTATGAGAGATTATTACTACAATACACACTATAGTATGTCTATATCATATTCAATATATCATATTATATAGTCATTATAACTTATGGCCCATAAGACGTTATATTCCCTATAGGCTGCGATTTTACTCTCTCACATGCAAACGCACACACACTATCGTGTACCTACCTAAAATGTACCTTCGTCCTACACTCCTATATGTGTACGCGAGAGTATAATGTAGTATATTATTGTAGATAGTATAGGTAATGATAATAATTATATTTAAGGTATGGAAAGAAAACCGCGGCCGATATGCGTGTATACGCGCGAAAGTATGAAAAATACTATTCACACGACTCTATTATATATAGGCGCGCCCAATATCTACGTTACAATCGTTACATGATATTATTATTATTATTATTATATCCGCACCACCGAGTCCCATTATTACGACTATCGTCGTAATTATTGCCGAGATTTCGCGGTTTTTCATCAGCCGCGGTCGAAGGGCGACCATCGTCGTCGTCTTCGTCGTCGCTGCCGATAACGAGAATATAATAATAATAGTAATAATAATCGTCGCCGTAATGGTTTTAATCGTAATAATAATAACAAGTATAATATAATGGCCGCGTAATAGGTAGGTACACGCACAACTATAATATATAATATAATAAAAGCACACACACACGCACGCGGCTTGTAATATTAAATAATAATAATATAATGATGTATATATTATATTATTATTATTTTTATTATTATTATTATTATTATTATTACTATACGCCGGCGTACGACTTCTTGGCCGTGGCTGCTGCGGCGGGGACCGGCTGCGGTGTCCTCGCCGACGGGCCAAGGTGAAACCGAGTCGACTATAATATAGGTAACATATGCCGTCGTTGGCAAGACGTGGTCGCGGTCGCATGTATAACGACGCGCCGCCGCTGCGGTCGAACGATCGCGATCGCGAGCGCGCTCGTGCCCTCGCTCGAGCCCAAACAAGTGATTGTTGCCGCCGCCGTCGCGTTTATTATAATAACATAAAAAAACGAATTTTAAAAGTAAAACGTAAATAATAATGGTAAGCATAAAATAATGAAAAAAAATAAAAACGTCATCGTGTATTGAGTGGTATTCTGCGTGTAAACAAAAATAATACTATAACCTACCCAATATAATAATAATAATAATAATAATACAAACAACAAATAAACGCACCGTAGCGAGGGCGAACGACGATCGCATACAATGCGCGGACGTTTATTATCATTATGAAAATATAACAATGTAATATAAGTGGCACTTGTTTATTTATCAATTTGTCTCTTATAATACCTACATAATAAAATAATAAATTATGTAAAACATTATTATTTTTTGAAATATTGTTATGACGTGTTTGCATTATTATAATATTGGTAAACTGCAGTAAACACAATAATAGGATATGTGTATGCGAGGTGGAAGGAGAGAAGGATTTTGTTTTCGTATAGTATGAGATCGTTTTTTTTAACCACAAAATATTTTGACGTCCAAATTATGATGGTTTTCCAGACAAACAGCGATATTTTTGTTCTCAAGTAGGAAAATCAATTTTGTTAAATTTTGCTTTCTCAAGGTATATTCACTTAACGAACGTCTCGGTATTATTTTTCAACTATTCCTATATAATATGTCACATAATATATTACATTGTTATTATAATTATTAACCACTTATACGTTTTACAGTAAGTACCGACCTAACCCTAACCTGCGCATTATTGGGTTGCGCAGGGTCGCGAATATACACAAACTGTATATGGCTCACAAATATAATGAACACATATTATTTTTGTTTCTCAACTAGTCAACTCTATAATATTATGATGTAGCGCGGGCTGTAAACGTAGAACTCTGAAGTCGTCGCCAGGTAATAATAATGAAGTTTGGAAGCACCGGCGGCGGCACGTCTGCGGGAAGCCGATTTGACAAATTTCTCCTCGTACGCGCTCACACGAATACGCACACAAATTTAACTTAACACATTAATAAAAATAATATGATATTATATCCGATTGTAAAAATTATTGTAATATTGTTGGTATCCGATTGCCGTTTGACGATCGGCGCCGCTGCATTGTGTAGGTATTTGGTTATTTTATAATAATATGTGATTATCGCTTAGGTGAAACGCTGCTGTACTATGTTTATGTGTATAATAATGTACCCATGTAGACAGTTTGGTTTTCTCTTCTTCTATTTGTTCGTATCGTTTTCACCTAATCTACAGGACCTACCTATAGGCTAAAAGTATAATACAGTACCGTAAGTACTATCGCAATGCAATATAGGCATGCAACATTTTATATAGAAATACAAACAGAAGTTTTTAATTTTAATCGTCTTGAGGCCTGATAAGTAATAATTACATAATATAAATTCAAACTTTTTGTTTTGTGTTAGGTCATATAATACAGTTTTTTACATTTATTTTTAAATATTTTATATCATTTCTAAGTCGTAGAACTTTTCCTCTGTATGTCTACATGTAGGTGCGTAAGATCTCTTATATATTTTATAAATGGCCTACATTTGATTGTGCGATACCTACCGATAAGGTGATATTATTATAACATAATATAATTGTATACGTTAGAGTTGAGTTATGTTATTAAATATGAGACTATTAAAGTATAATATAAGGACAGTGTTATAATTCAATAAGTGTAAACAAATAGAAATTCTTCAATATTTACACTGAAACATAAAGTAAATTCGAAAGAAAAATTTGGTCTTAGTTTTTACTATAATTTTATTTAAATTGATTTTAAAAGATGGTTTGATAGAAAATTTAAAAATAATTTTTTATTTTTGAAGTTGAGTTTGTATATATTATACCCTATAAGGGTTAAAATATTATTACATTTTTATGTTCTAAAAACACGGTAGCTGGTATACTAAATATTATATAGTATATTATGGTTACCAGATTAACTTATAGATAAAGATAAAAAAAATAATCTTATATACTAAATAAGTAATAATAGTTATTTAATGTTGTAAAATAATAATAAATATTGAAGACTGCATAAATTTCTGTTTTTTTTTTTTTTTGAAACATATTATTAAAAAATACTGAGTCAAATTCTCAGAAATAAATGCAATTTGCATTCAAATCCAAGCCTTATACCTACACACATAATTGATGTTGAAAAATATTATAGTATAATGAATAAAAAGCAATTGTTATTGACGGCCGTGGAGTATAACAATATGCAAATTCTATCAGGCGACATTATACGAGTTGCACGGATTTTATTTAGCCGTCAATATAATATTACCTAGAGCATCTGCATCCGCATTCATTACACTTTACAAAGACCATGAATACACGGGTCCGACGTCATGCAAATATGTAATTTTAAATTATATTTTCAAATTCGATAAAAACAATTTAACATTAAATGTATTTTAAAAATGCAATCGTAATAAAACAAATAAAATACCAATGAATTTCAATTACTAAACGCCCGTTTATGCTACTGTATATAGCATTATTGTATATTTTGTTTATTTACTTCATAAATATTATTATTATTTCTTGTTTTATAGGTAATATTATGGTAAATGCTTACGAATTCCCAATAATTTCTATTGTGGTGAATTTTATTGATATTTATACCATTATTACGTTGTATGCCATGTGATAGAAAATAAATACTAGGTATGGTCGTTTCCGATAAAATTGTTAAAAACGTACTAAGTAAAAAAAAATAATGCTTGAAATTTCCAAAAACAAATTTTATAATATAAATTTAAAATTTTTATTTTTTTTATTAAGTATATATTTTTTAGTAAACTAACTCACAAACAAACATAATTTACCTTTATATTCTGTACAATTATTTAAACTTATAGCTAAATATGACGAAGTAAATTTTAAATATAGGTAACGTTATATACCTATATATTATATAAAGTATTGACTATATAGGTTATTGGTATATACTAATATTTTGTAAATTTTAAATAATTACCTAATTACTAATTTGTATGCACAATATTAAACGAATCACAAAGCTTTCTTTGATAAATTTTTCTATTAATTCTATAATTTTTAATAATTTAGCTATACCTTCTGACTTTTAAATTGAGAATACAATAAAGTTACACATTTTTAAATATTTAACTGGCAATCATGGGCGTGCGCAGTTTGCAGAGATTCAAGGTGCCGCATGATGTAATATGGTTCATTTTATATGTTTTTTTTTTTTTATAAAAGCCAGTCTAAAATAAAACCACTCTTTTACTTTATTTCAGGTTTCATAATTAAATCTCATTCTTACACAATATAAATTATTATCTCTTTAAAAATAAACGGCTATACAATGGTTTAAAGTTTAATATATATTATGCATTTTATTATTTTATTAATCAAAAATAATTAACAAATGAAAATACACAACATTTTTACAAACATTAATATAAATATTAGTCGTAATTATATTAATTACAGTACAATAATATTTTATTTCCTGTGGATAAATTGATGAAATAATATTCCCTTTTTTCTATTATTATAATTTCTGTAACACACGCAAAAAGTAATGACCATTGTTTGTGAAAATGTACTTAGGGAGAAAACAATAGCTATATAAATGAAGTGTCCTTTAAAGTTTTCCACGGTCAAGTTAATCGACGGTTAATCATCCATCAAAAAAAATGTTCTAGTGCAGCAATTCCTGCCTATACTGCCCCTGTACTTTCGAATCAAAAATGTAATTAAATATCTACCTACTGTCTGTCTAATAAACGATATACATAAATAAACTATTGGTCACTATATTTCAAATAATTTCCTGGCACCCTAAATAAATTTTGTGGTATCCTAATTGGGAATCTCTTATAGTGAATATAGTTAACATTAAATTATACGATTTGATCAACAGCTGGTTCTTCTTGAAGTTGATTTCTAATATAGCGAATCATATCCATATAGTTGATACATTGGGGGGTCGAAAGTGGAAAATTCCCAGTATGTATTTTTTAAAATATTTGGTTAAAACTTAAAAAAAAAAATACAGAAAAACAGGAATATTTATACAACAATAATTTTGGTCAGGATTATTTTTTTTATAATTTAAAAAATATTAATTTTAGAACACGTAACATAACTATATTAATTTAATTATAATTTTCTATACCTCACACAACATAAAAATATTTCCTAACTATGGTAAAAATATTTTCAGAAAAATTAAAGGTGTAAAAAGTTTAAAAATTTTAAAAAGTTGCGTAAATAATTAGGAAATATTTTAGTTATATTCTTTGGCCAAGAAACTCATATTTTTGAAAATATTTTATAAAAACATTTACAAAATATTTTAATCATATATTTTCCAAAAAAAATTTTACGGAAACTTTATAAAAATATTAAGTCAACATTTGTATGCAATTATATAGTACAATATTTTGTTATCACGAGAATGAAATATTTATAAAATATTATTAGTCAAATATTCATTATTTAAGCACTTTAAAACATTCACAAAATATTATCACTCCCAAATGCTGTGGGAAACAATGAAATTTTGAAAACATTTGGACAAATAAATAATTTTAAACTTTTTATACCACATCACCGCGAACCTAATCACGCCACTCTAAGGTACCATATCGGTAATCTGTATCGATTTATTAAATACCTAGTTAATAACAATAACAATAATAATATAATATTATAATAATTGAAGAGGTCAGTGGAGAAAGGTGTTATTTATACAATCTGTCGTTCTTGTTTTGTGGATGAAGGTGTTATTGTATTATATCCCCTATCATCATATTAACAGATATATCAACAGATTTATAATTAAATTTATAAAATTTCAGAGTATTGTTTATGACTTAATACATAAGTTTTATTTTGAAAGATTTCTTAAAATTTGAACAGTTAAAAAGTTCCGAACGTTTATAATATAATTAAACCACTAAAACAGTTTACTGTCCTCCTGAATAATTTCAAAATTGTGAGTTATCACCTTTATCCACTGACCCTTTCAATTATTATACAACACGTCGGAAGTTTTTAGCAATGATTAGTTTAACATTTTACATATTGTATTACAATCGTATTACCACGACAAATAAACTACTATAGGTATTATAGTAATAATAATAAATTATAAAATATCCTCAGATATAGAGGCTGACACACCATCTCCTTTCAGAATCAATTTTCATACCAATGATTTATCGTTGAATTCAAATTCAACACGTACATTACTATGACCTACTCATCAATGTCGATAGGTAGGTAGGTACACCCAAAACCTACTATTATACTGCAGAGCGACTTCCCTGTTTTTAAAATTTTTTTATTCACGTGTACATAATCATTAATCATACATCCAATCGTTTTATTATTTTTATTTTTTGATTATTGAGAACAATAAAGATGGTTGTCTCGTCGCAGTTATTAATTGATTTTAAATTTGACCAAATTTGTGTTTAAACTATTTCAAATACATAATAATAATAATTGTAAAATAAGTATATTGAGTATACCTACCCACAATATATGTATATTATTAAATGAATGTTAATAATGTGTTTTATAATTTCATTTTCCGTGTTTTAATTTTTCGTGGGGTTATGAGATGTATTTGTGTAGCTATGAAGGACAACCGACAAAATGGGGATCCAAGCCCCACGCATCTGTTATTCGCTGTAAATATTATACCATAGCCAATATAATTTATTTATGACTAGATAAGTCGACTTTGTCATTTGCGTCGTCGTCGTCGTAACTGATTGTTTTTACTCGCTGTAGACAATATTTATTATAGTTGAGGACAATAAGCTGATTTATTTTGAAAAATATTATTATTCTTGTAATAACTATAATAACATAATAATGACGATAATGGTTGTAAAAGCCGTGTCATTTCGCTCCCGCGTATATAATTTTCCAATTATCGCCGTTGTCGTCGTTAATTCGGCTATTATTTCCCCGGTTATTACTTATTACCAACATAATATTATATAATAGATAATACCTAGGTATATTATACAATTATTATTTTTATAGGCACCTTACAAATTAACTCAGAAAAGTAGCTAAACGGTGACAGTAAACCTACAAATTCTCTCACACACACGCGCGCGCATAATATGATGCATTATTATGTTTATATTTTTATAATATTATACAATGTTCAAATTTACACGAGACAGTTAAACCTGTTGCTCGACAGTACTGTAGTAGACATGTGCTTATATAGCTAAATTAAAATTGAATGATATTCAATAACAATTTTAATATCATAATTTATGACGCGTAGATATTCTCTGTATAGGTATAGCGCACAACTGAATAGCTGATACTGTTCATGGATTATGCACGAGCATAATAATTATTATAATTTCAATATTATAAACAATAAATTACCGCGACGGCCGCGGCACGGACACTAAAATATATAATGTGTATTATGTAGAGGTACATGTTTACACGTTTACACGTCATATTATTACTATACAATAGCACCGACGATACTTCTATAATTCGATGTGCAGTCCAACGTATAAGTAGTTCCGGTGCAGCAGTCATATTATTACGTATAATATAAAAAAAATAATCGCAAGTATATTATATTGTATCTACATTATGCCTCTGCCCGTATATTATATTATTATTATGTGTACTATTATTATTAATCATTAATGAGACGCCGCCGATGCAGTTAAGTAGCCGCGGTATAATATAATAGGTGTATATTAAATACGTGTGTGCGCGTCGTTAAACAACGCGTATAACTTCATAAATACCTCTTTATTATACTGTGCCCGTCGTCGTGCGGTCGTCGAACAACCGGCGCGAAATCGTATGTATGTGTGTTAAGGTCACGTCAATGCCGCCGTTAATATTCAATAAGCATTTAAGCACCGCCGCCGCCGCCGCCGTTAATTCAATAAGCCGCGAGTACGATACGTATACAATAATAATATTATGATATTTACGCACAATAATGTGGAGTAGGAATATAGGTATACTATTAAAATGTTATAGGCACTATTAGGCATATTATAATATATACATATTATGTATATAATATTATTATACGAAATACAATAGATACCTACTACGTGGCGGTGGCGGTCGTTAGGATAACACAGTAATATTATTATCATAACGCGATTATTGTTTATACGAAGTATCTGGTAACTCTGGCACTAGCCATATACAAATATATACACTTACCTATATTATACGGATCGAAAGTGAATCAAAACATAGTTTTTGAAGTTGATTTTTATGTGGGAATTTCCGATTTCATTGAACTTTCCTTAAAACTACTCTTGGCCAGATCCACGAAATCACATAAATATAATAAGATACTCATAGGCGTGTTTATGCTACGTGTCTGGTCACTCCGGCACGGAAGCACTATGGTCATAGATACCTATGCTTAATATAATATAGATCAAAAGTGAATCAAAACTAATTTTTTGATTTTTTTTTATGTGGGAATTCTGATTTTGTTGCACTTCCCATAAAATTACTCTTTGTCAGATCTGCGAAATCGTTTTAAATGCGCGACTGTGCATTATGAATAATATTATTCATCACAGTTTAATAATGTACCATTACTTTCGTGTAACACGGATAATGACCGTGTGTATTTTGCAGTTTTTTTTCGCTCGTCGGGCGTGAACATCATCGTTATGCATATTACATTATTAATATAATCATCTTCATCATCATGGGTATTGTATTCATCTACGCGATAATGACACGTTTTTAATAACTAATAAATAATAATACTATTATGACGACGACGACGATGAATGACCAGCTACGTTACTCGATGCATAACGCATTTACACGTCGACGGCTGCCCGCGAGTTGTGCAATACAAAATAAATAATATATAATAATATAATGATAATCGGCGCGTGGGCGTGCGTTACGAACCGATACGCCGCGGAGTCTTGGTGAGCGGGCGGACGGGCGGGCTGGCTGACGGACGGCGACGGGCTTACCTGACCAGTCGTCAGCGTCGAAGGGTGGTTATTATTATAATAATAATATCATTATACGGTTTGTTATAATATATATTGTAAATGTTATATTATATTATATTGTACAGCCAGCTGTTGCGTATTACACACAGGTATTACCTATACCTATATAATATATTTAGGCGGAGCTACCACCGTCCACGTCTGGTCGCCCGCACTGATGAACAATTAAATATCACTGACATATTATACTTGCGAGTATACACACCTTATAATAATAATTATACATTGCACCTAAATAGTATTATATGTACATATAACTGCACGGAAATCATTGGCCCTATATCAGTTGATGTTTCTGCCATTCACCAGGCTGGCCGGCTATATAGATACGCCGCAAGAGGCAGAAATCTGCAAAGCACGCTATAAGGTGTGGTTAACGATTTCCGCACAAGTGAGGTATCAACATTTTTTTCAAGTCAATATTAGGAACTCTTGAATAGAGTGTTGTAATATTATTATCCAGTAGACGTCTGCAGAATTGTAAAAGTTTGTAGAAAGTGACAGTATTTTGGAACTTGTATGAAAAAAGTCGAATCATTATGCAATCACCTGAAATTATATCCGTCTTGACCGCGAACTCGCCATATGACGATGATAATAGTTTATCAAGTATAGTTTGTTAAGTTTGTTAGTAGTTTGACTTTCGTATTAACGGTGACGTGAATATATTACAATTATAAAGTTGGATCGTTCATTCTCGATTTCTGTTACATGTATATATTATAATAACTACGTTTATACATGCGTTATATTATGCAGCGGTCATCACGTACCTTAGTATACCTACCAATAATATTCGAGCGTATGCAATTTGTGGTTAGATTTTAGTTACCACAACTGACCGCAGATCGCGTTTATGATGTATTATGCAAATACTACATAGCACTATAACTTATAAGTGTTATGTATTCAATCCATCCGACTTTGATATTATAGCCTATAGGTAAAGGTACTTCCTCAATCCACACCAATACATCGCGGCTGAAGGTTTGTTGATTGTTTTTTATATTTTTTTTTTATTGCTATTTGAGAAAATATTATATACATTTATAACTGAGACTTGTTATTATTAGGTTTTTGATGAATTATAATTGATTAATTAACTTGTTATAACCGGAAAGCCGATTTGTATGCACATTTTTTATTTCAAGTCATTGAAAATTCTAGGTTAAACCAAAATGTATTTTTCATGGTCTCGATAGTTTATATTACACATGGACAATTTAAATAGCATTATATTATTTATGTATATTGTGACCGTTCAACCACTCTTATTAATTTGGTATACTTTTATTCATTTATAGTTCAACGTGCTATTAAAATTTGCCAACCATATGTACCTATACCAGAAAAAGAACGTATAGATTTTATTAGTGTGAGTAATTTAAAAACTTAAACATCTATTATTTACTATCTAATTTACTAGCATATGATTACTGTGCCCATAAAAGTATGTAAATAAAAGTGCAGTAAACTTAACAATTGCAAATTAAAATCTATTAGTTTTAATGTCGATGCGTATAGGTAATATTATATAATTAATAAAACGTTTAATATACTATTATTTAGGTAACTATACGAGGATAATGCATACATATTACCTACCTAATAATACATGTATAAAAAAAAAGTAAAAGTACCTACATGGAAACCTAAGTGGCTATAATAGAAATAGTCTTTAAACATTATTTAGGTTCTGAATGGAGCGATGAATTGATTTTATAATGATTTGTGTTTTAATTTTTATTTTTGTGTCTGATAGTTTCTGATAGATACGTCATCTTATTATAGTAGTAAAAATGCTCCAATTTTTAATTTCGAGTGAGCTGTATGGTAGTAAATTGTGTCTAGTTTATGTACTTTGGTGGGTTAAAAGTAGAAATTGCCCAGTACATTTTTAAAATAATGAAAAACAAATACATTTGTAAGAATTGTATTATTATTATTAAATTAATGGTTTGGTAATCATGGTTCACCAAAGTTATACCATCTCCGCTCAGGATCGTTTTTTCCTTTTGGTTTATGTTAATTAAATGTAAATTATTGAATTAAAATGTAACAAATCCACTACACTGACATAATTAATGATAAGTTGTACTCAACACCTACTGTAGTAGAGCTAAGCAGTTATCTTATAGGTGCTTGTCCACTTTTTTAAAATTTAAGTTTTTATGTAGATGGCATATTACTATTACAAATATAATCAGGATACGATTAAAACTATAATATATAGGTTATTAAACGGATTTATCTCTGGTTGAACGTAATATTATAACAATTAGTTATGATTACAAACCGGAAATTGTTAAGTACAACAAAATACTAATTATATAGGCTTCAATTACCTATATTTAATATTTATTTTCATATTTATTAAATTTGATAAGTATTTAGGTTAACATTATATTTACATCAGTATTACTTACCTATATTGAAAATTTAATATTTTACTTATCAATATTATCACAATCATTTAGGATGTAAAAAACTGATAAAGTACCGCTAAATTACATAAAATAAACATTTCTTATTTCAATATTAAATTATGACTGTAGAATTTATTATAATAATTCAAAAATTATCGTACCATGTAGCAAAATAATTTTTTAACGCTATTTTGTATTAGTCATGTGTCATTCAATAAATTAATAAACTTTATATGTTCAATTATTGGCAGTTTAATCTCGATTCAACACATTTATATTATTCCATTTTGAACGAAAAAAATTAATATTATTGCTCTATAAATTAGTATAATGTAATCTTTAGTAACAAATTAAAAATATAATTATTAATTATATATTATAATATTAGGTATATATATTTGTGTTTGAATAGATGGGTAAGTCAATGAGCTGTCATTTTTAGAACGGCGATAATGTACTATAGTAGGTTGAGGTATTGAAAATATATTTTATATTTAAATTAAAAAACCTATATCTACCTATAATTTTTAACCTAGGTATGTAATAAATGAATGATATTATTTTCTTTATTACGTGATGTGTTGTAACTTGTAATTTATTTATGATCCGTAGTAAAACCCACTAAAAAATTATACATATAAGTATAATATGTATTATATATTTAATAATATGTACCTATAGTAATAAAATGGTAGGTATAGTAAGTATAATAGTTTTGTAATATAATATAATGACGAATAAAATAATAATAAATTGTGAATTAATCGTTATAAATAGTGTAAGAGGTGAATAAATGTAGGTAACGTAATGTATACACTGTGTTTGTAATATCTACATTTGATATTTATACCTGTATACTATAGATATAAATAAAATGTATAAACAGATTACGATACTTTAACGATTCTTTTTCATTTTAGTCCCAGTGCTGTCGTATTCATACCTAATATAATATTATACCTAGGTAGTAAACCATGACATTTTCGTTAATGTGCCCCGGGCTGTATCTACTATACATCTATAATCTATATAATATAACATCTATACAAATACGAATCGGATATAAACTGAGGTTAGAAATTAAATTGTAGTGGGAACCTGTATGTTTGATACCTATTAACCACACACATTCATTTATATTACCATGCGTTTCACGTGCGTGTATATAATCATATTATAATAGAATAGAATGTGTGGTATAATATGCGCCGTATTATATGCAAAATACTGGCCATACATTCGAGTCGTGGCCAAGGGTGGCATTGTGCCATTGTAGTTATGATTTTGAGTGGTCAATGGGCGGAAGGGAGGGGGTCGAGGGATCGAAAAACCTCTATATTGTTAAGTGAAACCCATATTGTCATTTAACTGAACAGAATTTCCAACGTCGCACGTAATGCCTACAGAGTTTCTTGGACATACCTAGGTACCTACCTACATAATGTACCAACGGGACATGATTTTTCAAAAACTATTATACTTGCCTATAGAATGGGACTGTAAACTCGTAACACGTGCTATAATGATTCAATGAACCGTGGGAGATTAAATCGTATTTTAAGTTGAACTAGCTGAAACTAACATTTAAAAGCTTTTGTAAAACAATAGTTTTGTTTTCTGAACAATATAGCTTATGGAAATATTATACAGATGTGATGGACTGAATAGCAACTGAGGATTAAGGAACTAAAGCACATTCATGGAGATATCGCATTATTAACACGGAGGTTTCAGTGTACTTCTTATACAATTAAATTATTTCCTATACCTAGTTGGATATCATGATGGAAACTAAAAAAAAAGTCAAATCTTATGAATTTATGATTAGATACTGATAATACAATGATGATTATCTCAGTCGGAATCTATTTGGAAGGGGGGGGGCTACCTAAATGTTACTATATAAAACCAGACTGATTTAAAAGGATAGGTACTCTTTAACAAGTTTTTCAGACTTTTACTAGTATGCAACTGGATTGATAAAATCTTAACTTACTATGGTGAAATATTTTTTTATTTTTATTGTTGATCGTACATAAACATCGGCTATTTTACTTATGCATTATGGACATGAATACAAATATATCACAACAGCAATTTTTTTTAAAACTCTTTATTTATACAAATTGGTTTGTTTTAGAAAATTGATTAATTCTAGGTATTGTCCATGATTGGGTCCCATTAGTGATGCTACAAATTATAATGTAGTTATATAAATAAATTCAATTCATATGGTATACCTACAGCAGCCATAGATTTATTCGTAACGTAACAATCTGCATTTTGGAGTAAACTACATATAAGTCCTTCAGATCTAATCTAATAATATATATTAGAATATCAGTCATAAGTTTAACGAACTAACAGCCTATTTTGTTGGAAGAACTAAAATGTAGTACCTATTTAATACCCGAGGTTTTTTTTCATAATTTCTTTGGGGGTGTTTAATTTATTGTTCTATGCTTGAAACATACTTGTAACAGCTCTACATTTGAAGGTTGATATAACATTCAAATATATTGAATTTCTCATACCTAAATAAAATAAAAATTGATTTTATTTTTAATAAGCTGTAAGCATCTATCATATAAATACGTCTTACTTTATCAATTTGTTTAAATATTATATTGAAAAAAAACATGTACCAAATGCCAGTATTTATTTCCACGTGAATCTAATCCAGTGATGCAATCATTTATTTTGATCAGTATTAATTTTTAAATTACGTTATCTTTTTAATTAGGTTTATACAATGGTTTTTATATAAGGCTAGGACTATTATAAATTATATTTGTTTTGAAATAATATAAATAATATTAAAGTGTATGATTTTTTTTTTTAATGATTCTAGTTTTCTGATAAAATCATATTTAATAGGATACACTATAATCATTCTACTTAATGTTTTCCGGTACCTACTGATATGTTTTTATTTCTAATTAAAATCATATTTTATATGATAATATTGATGAATTCTTATCTTGTAATTATTGATATGGTACATTTTCTAATAAGAACCCATTTATTAGATTGAAATGTATAAAACAATTTTCAGCATAAATAAATTATAAAACATAATAATATAAGTAAATCCCTATTGTGAGTCCTGGCAGCTGCCATTTTTCATACATACGAGAATGCTAATTAAAAAGTCTGCCATTTTTCTTTCCTAACTTCCTGATGTATATTATGTACAAATATAATTACAACATTTATATACGTTGAACCTATAATATAATGTACCCATGTAGGTACACAGTACACTATCTGCTGTATGTAGTATTATATATATAATTGTTTGAACAACCCAAAAACCTGTTTCAGCCCTATGTAGAGGGTTTTAATTTATTCATGTCAAGTTATAATCATACAGTATTTTTTTGGATCTAAACACAACAGAGCCACATTTTAGAAATAGTTTATACTTAGTATTACATATGAGGAGAGTTTTAATTAATTTTTTTAAATTTAGTTGTCTGATGCACGCTATTTTGAGCAAGTGTTTTAAAAAATGTTTTTAACTTCAATATCAAGCAATAGTTCTATTATTATAGTACCTATAGTCCCCTGCTGGGTCACAGTTACAGTTTGAGCGTATACGATTTATACAACATATTATTACATTTTTTTTTTATAATAACCTCTCGAATGCGTATGGATATTGTATAAAAATGCCCACGAAACTGCGAGTATAGGTACGTGTATTATTGTTTGTTAAAATACTGCGCTCCGCACTCTCTCTCGGACCTGTAAAACGCCGATAAGACCCAGCGATAAATGTCTTCGGTCCGATCCCCGCCACACCCGCCCATGGACAAGGCGCCTATCCCCACTAGAGTAACACCTCTGCCATAAACATCCGAATTTATTAGTGCGGTCCGATCCCCGCACTCCCCATCACGGAATGGATGTGGTCCCCCGCACTCACCCTCCATCGACATCCTAACATACATACCTCGGCTGTCCGTCGGCAGCCATCGTCATCCTTGTATTGTATACACTCGGGTAGTATGACCAGCCTACGTTATATTATTATGTCACACACAGCCAGTGTTTGATTGTGCATTAGTGAGATCAGTCGGTCATTGATAAAATACTTTTTATCTTACTATTTACTCAGACTTTTAAATTAAAAGTGTTCTCAGTTTTTTTGTGCTGTCAAGTTATATATATTGTATATCACCGTGATTTTGACCTGGTATTAAACAATCTTTAACGTGGTGCCGATTGTTATCACCGCATGGATATTTAGTCCCTACCTTAATCACCAAACCGTTATCCACATTTTTTGACATTTACGTCGGAATCGCCGACCAATCAGCTACCACCGGATTCATCATTATCATCCGTTACGCAAATGTCACCGACAAAATCGACTTCACAATCATCAACCACATCCCAATGTTCGAAAACACCATCGGCTTCGCGACACACTCCAAGACAAAGCGATTTTTTGATTCCGTCCCCAACGTCATCACGGGTTTTGTCATTGGATAATTCTCTAAAGGTATCATTACCACGCGTTTTGGTATGCGCGCAGTCTCAAATGACCACACAACCTGTTGAACCGCCAAAATTGCATGCAAGTGTGTCTTATGGATATACAACCACTCCCAGAACCCAATCGATCATGTTTAAAAACATTGTCTTTATCTTCTACACTCGGAAACGCGATGATTTCGCCTCCCATTTTCATAGTTGTAGATTCCTTCTATATTAGTAAATTAGTCTATATTAAGTGATGACATTTATTTAAATTTAGATATAAGAAATTACAGTGTGTTCGTCTATTATAAATTTAGTAATCCGTTGTTTCAGCGTACCAGAGGTATACCTAAAGATAGTGACCGCAGCAGTGTACTGAGTAGCCCCAGTCACCGTGAACCCAGTCCATTACTGAGCTCACCACCTCAGTTGTCGCCGACTACAAGCAGCTCTACCACTAACCAAAATTCCCAACGTCAATCCAGGAAAATAAGTAAGACAATTCCTGTCTGCCAAATTAGATCTTACAAAAGGAGTAGAATCTCCATTGACCAGAGATCAGTTTTTCCCCCCATTAATACGCACAGTAAAAGTAACTTAGACATTCAACAAAATCCCAACGATCCGTATGGTACTGCTGAGGATAAAATCGAGCTCTGTTCATCACACACTGACTGCTCGTCGAGCTTGCGTACGGAAGAACCAATCACCCTCGACACAACAAAAGCTCATGTTTTAGAGGATAAATTCGATAATCTTATGAATGATCTGAAAGATTCATTTAATATAACTCGTATGATCATCAATAATCATAGACGTTTAATCGAATCACAATTTGATCAAATAACTCAACAGTGTGAAAAATTGAGAGTCAACTTGAACGATTCTTAATCAATTTTAAGCTAATCACTATAACATATTATCACCATAACCTATCAGCAGACCACTCTAATCACCAAGGCTAACTAAACCAACTACTAAACTTTCGTCGCTGGTTAACCCAGCCACGGATAAATCAAAATGGATAACCCTGCAGCAGTGTTATCAGATGACGTGGAGGATTGGACTCCACGGGCGCCATCGACGGGCAGCAATCAGCCCCAGGCACGGTTAAGCAGTACCAATACCCCCAATAATTCATCACAGACACAATCACCAACACCCCATCAGAAACAACAATTTCAACAACCAACACCGCAACAACAGTACAAGCGCAATGCGTCCACTTATTCAATAGACATTCCAGCAACCCTAGGACTGATGGTGACGAACACCAACCCTGCTGCCAACGGAGGATCAACTACATCGTCTACGTGAGTATAATATAGCTGCGTTTAAGTAAATTATACATTTAGCATACAATATAAAGTACTATCATAAGGTAGTACGTATACGTGATTGCAGCTAAGTTTTGAACTTGGTGTAGAACAATAACAATTTTTGATTGATAAGCATTTGACGTGGAATAAACGTATGTTATATTATATGATTGCATATAGAATATGTATAAAATGTATTGTATACTTTTAACAGTATTTGCCCGATTACACAATATCATCTGCAACTGTTTAATAAACTAGTAAATATATAGATATATAAATATAAAGTACAATTTGTAGGGATAAAAAGTGTATTATTAACCAAATAGTTTAAATACTTAATATTTAATCCAATAATAATATCCAATGTTACAATACGTATGGTTACGGCGTGCCTTTTTCATTTGTCACAACAATCGTATTATTATTATGATATTTCATCACAAAAACATGTATTTCACGGTCGTTTATTTTAATATTGCAGTGTATGACATTTGCATACATTTTTTTGTTGATCGCGAGCCGTCACCAAGACCATATTCGGTTGCCTATCCAAGTTCTGTCCCTTTTTTGTCACTTTTCGGGTGAAAACGATTTCGGGGTTGCGATTGGTCGTGCGGCGGGTGGCACGTGTGATGCGAGCCCCTGCAATCGCCACCGCACCGCCACCGTACCACCATTACACGTCCACGCTGTGCAGACACTACGTCTGCGTTCAATATTATACGACTGTTGCTGAAGCGCAATTTTTTTTCTTCTCATGAACCCCCATTTTTCTGGCATAAAGGTATGAGAGTATAGTGTTATATTATTATCTACATGCGTTGCCAGTCACGAATTTCATACACCATTGATACTGAAAAACTCGTCCCTCGCGAGTCGTAATACCAATACCTGCGTTATCGTGAACTAATTCGAATGACGGGCGATTAAATCGACCAAAATCTTGCGATGAACACGTCTGAAATAAAGTGCGTAGCATAATTAATTATAACGGGCCGCGGCGTATAGGTGTGAGCTCGCTCGATTCGTCAATAAAACGGCCACCGAGGCGGAATGCATTTAAGTGTATTCCGATTATTCGAAAAATGCACATAATAATATAATATGAGCAACTTTGCAAGTACACGTGCACACCGGCCGCGTACCGTTTAATCTTCGACATTTCTTGGGGCCGCGAAATCATCACGCGAATCACTCGGGCAATGCGACGACGAGATTAATCGTGAATGAATTCCCTCGGGTACTTTCTAATAGGCAGGTATACAAAATTATAATATTATTATAATTATTATTATCTCCTCTCGCGGTACCTACGTACGCGCCATCATCGTGTCTCTCTCTCCGTCCGTGTTACTCTGCTGCAGCTGATAATGAGATACGAACGAGACAGTGTTAATTTATTATGTAACTTGCGCCAGTGTGAGAGGAGTGTGTGCCCCGCGTTATAATCTCGTTAACACATAATTATTATAATAATATGTAAGTATATCATACTATACGTTATGTCGTGCACAATAATAATAATAATAATAATAATAATAATATTATTATTACCACCGTGTATACCTACGCAATATTGGAACCTCACCATTTGCGGGCACCGCGGCTACGTGTGTGTTTTGTGGGTATATACCATAAAACGCGAGTACACGACGTTAAAGCGATTTCGATTATAATATAGTAAAATTACTCGTTTTAGGTAGGTACCTCCCGAGAACTGCGGAAACATGCGACATAGGCATTATGTTTCTCGCGGAGACACGTGACATTCTTTCGTGCTCCCGTGCGCGTTTTTCACACAGCTCGCACTAATGCATTGCATATATGCCCACGTAGTATATAATATACACCTAAACCCAACCAGTAACTATGTATATGGTTACAAAACTATGCGCGTGCCTATACGCTACACGTACTCTTACTTGTATTGTGTATAATAGTACGCTTGTCGAGAATAGTTTCGTATATTGTTCGTTCGTTCTGCGTTGCATCAGCCGCCGTCGTCTTAACTCGACGGTTCTCGTACATTCGTGCTCATCGCGTCGATCATGTCCCCATCATACGGTTTTCCGCACTCAAAGCGCGTATACTTAGACCTCTGTACATGATTTCCGGAAAATCACTGCGTTTTCATCGCTGACATTTTCTCGATATCGTGCGGGTGAGACATATTCTGACACCCTCGTATCTCGATACCTGGGTGTCAGAATATGCAGGAAACGTTTGCGGATTTTTTTATACATCGTAAACACGGATAATCGTATGCGACATGACACGTAGGTATATACCTACATATTATCACATGATGGGAGGTTAGGTATACCCGTAGCCCGTAGGTACTTGCGCTTATAATTACCATCGGCGTGCAGTACCTGTCATTATATTATACATTATAATGTATACAATTATAAACATTTGGTTAATATATATTATTAGCGCATAAGACTAGGTATACGACAACGAATTTGCGGATGATGTGATGTATGCACATGCCGCGTGAGGGCGTACGTGATGAAATAGAATAATAATAATAGTAATAATAATAATAAAATTACATTATTGTAATCGAATTGGGTTTTTTTTTCACGTTCTCCGGGGCCACATCCATCTCTCTCGGTACGACGCCAACCATCGTCCAAACTATACCATCGTCTTTGTGCGGCGTGCGGTCATTCATTGTTCGGCCGACGTTCATTGTGCTTACACGTACCGAATAAAAACGACGTGTTCCGTCTCCGTGTGTGCCAATGCGTATCGTCGCGTTGTATCGCCGTCACCGCTGCAAACAACAACAACAACAACAACAACAACAACACCGACAACGAACACTCCACCTCTGACAACAATAACAGTATGAAGCTGACCGAGTACTCGAGCAGCGGAAGCAACAGCAGCAATAGTGGAAGCGTCGGCGACGGAACCGCGACGGCCACATCGTACATCATATCCGGCGGAAATGGCGAAAAGGCCGATGGAAACGGAATGGTCGGTGGACGACGCCGCAAAGGCGGAAAGAAGCAGCCCCGTTACGACCCGTTCCAGATGCGGGACAAGTCTAAGGCGACTACGTAAGTATAATAAATATGAGAAAACATTTACTAAGACATCGCGTATATATTATTATAGCTGGACTATTGCGGTACTCACGATAACTTGACGATTTAATATTATGTGATACCTACTATAGGTATTACCGGGTTGCATGAATAGCAATCACTAAACATTTATTGAGTCAGTAGTAGGTATGAACTACTAGTCCCTTACACATGATTTAGTGGTCCATTACATTGTATTGAATCAATTAAATGAATCAATTTTTCATGCAAGTGGTCGAAAGGAAAGGCCACTCGCAGGGTCTATATTATTATGTAGTTTGCGAGCAAAAAAGGGCCTTATTGTAAGTTGGTGCTCTTGTACGCTATGTACGTATATTATATATTATAGAATATGTATGGCATAATATATAGCACGAACGGCTGCAGCGGCGACCCGCAAAGGCCTCGCAGACCTTTTTTAAATTCATTTTTAACATAATTCTCGCGCATCACATTTTTATTTTTCCGTATAATAAATATTTAACATTATGTCTGTTTGTTTTTTTCATCCTTTCCAAACCGTCGTTGCAATACATGATTTACATAATATAGTGACAGCGGCGCCTTATTGCATCTAATCAAGAGCAGCCTCGGAAGTGGCATCCTTGCCATGCCAAACGCGTTCAAAAACGGTGGGCTCATCTTCGGACTTGTCGGCACGGCAGCAATCGGAACGCTTTGCACACATTGCATATACCTTCTGGTGAGTCGTACGACAAAAGTATTTTATTTCATGTATTAAGTACCGCATGGTTATTATATTTATTTTCAAAATCTTCACCCCCGAATTCTGGTAAACTTTATTTTTTATATCAACTTGCGGGGTATATATAAGGAATATACCTATATTAGGTACTACAGGTTAGGTTCATTTTAAATCATCCGAGTCATCAATCATAATTTTTCAAATATAAATTAAATCGTGTTTCCATTCAATTTTTTTCCAAGCCCTTGTTAATGCAGCTATATACAATATTAAACTAAATTGATATTGGGAAAATAGCAGTTAAAAAATTCAATGTTCAAACTATTAATTAAAGTAGCTAAATTAATATTAAAAATAAACCTGAGAAGTTGCACTGCTGTAGCACAGAAGGTTTTGACTTTCAAGTGTACTTCATCGTCGTGTAGGTCACTATTTAATGAATGTGATGAATTTGAATCCAACATTAAACATTGCTAACGATAAACATTTCTGAACGGAGGTGGTGTGTGTGTCAGCCTCTATTTCTAATGATATTTTATAATTTATTTACATTCGTAACTTTATCATTATTAGAAAAGTAGGTATTTGTTTGTAATATACGGAAGGTTGAATACATTTTTACAAAAACCATAGCACACCTATTTTATTATTATAAATTATTTTTAAAAACCAGTACCGACGTACTACATACCTAGTAACCTACCGAAGAACGGTATGGAATAGGCTCATAACAAAATTTGAATACATACTTGGTAGAAAAAATATAATTATTTAAGTAGGTAGGTAATGGTGGAATTTTTCAATTTTTTACAGTTAATTTTTTTCGGATCACAATAACAGACAAAAAAATAATGTTCGTGATTTTGACGAATTTTAGTCAACATTTTAACTTGTCCGAAGTAAATTAAGCTAATAAAAAAATGCGACTATGTATTTTTTATACTTCGCAATAAATTGTTAAGAAAAACTTATTTGTATTTACATTTAAAGCTTTTGACTAAAAAATAAACATTTTTACTTTATCATATCTTTATCATCATATAAGCCAAATAAATATTTTTTAAAAATAGAACATTTCAAACATCTATATACGTAGATACACCAATCATTAAAGTAAAAATTAATTATAATATATAAAATATAATTTATAGCTAAGGCAAATATTAAATGACGATTCAAATATTTCACTATAGAGATTGAGAACGCATTCGTTTTCTCGCACGTTCTTAGGTTCCTCCAACAATGCAGTTTTGTTGTTTTTGATACTAGAGTAAATTTACCTCGCATCATATTTAAATTTAATTTAAAAACATAAAAAACCGATAAAAAATAGTATTTTTAAATTTTTATATTTTATCTACACTTATAATACGCTTAACATTTAGAAAAAAAACCGTCGACATATTGTACGGATAATATGTTATCATCTTTATATGTTTGACAATAGGTAAATTTTCTCTACTTAGAATAAGGTAACTATACTAACTGTAACGGAAATGCGGAACGCAAATCTAATATAATATTATGTTTAAAATGCGTGTGAAACGTAAATGTGTGAGTATAATATATATTTTAATGTTCTGTTAAAATAATATATAGAATATAAATAATGGAAATAGATATAGGTAGATAAAAAAAATATAGTCCGGAAATATTTTGTAAAAAGTTTTGTAAAAAAAAAATCACAACCTTGAGTCTGTTCATCCAGTATATTTTAATGATAATGATATACCTATCTGGTAATTTTTTCCCGCTGCGTATTATAATTACAATTATCCGACAATATTATTTTATACACCTATATGTCCTATATAATACCAGCCTAGTACAATATAATATCATAATATATATTATGGTTCTTTTGCGGTTTAGTACTATTATGATTATTACGTTAACGTATCGCAATCTCATGCCTAACTAAACTAACTACTTGACACTGATATTGTTTTTCAGGTGCTGTGTTCGCAAACGCTAGCCCGCCGCACTCGTCGCCCGGCCCTCGGCTTTGCCGACACCGCCGCAGCCGCGTTCAGCACTGGTCCGCGCCGGTTCCGTGCCTGGGCCCCGTTCGCCAGGTAATGTTATGTTTGTTTAATTTAGTGGTTTCCTGCTTAATTATTTTATTTTTGTGACCCTCGATTTCGGATTCATACTCGTAACATAGATAAACAGCATAATGGTATATTTGTATAATAATCTATCATTAAAACTGTGGTCGCCGCCCGCGAGATTGGAAACCAGCGATTTAATTTTATTGACGTCCCCACATGCTCTTTTTGGCAGGTGGGCGGCAAACGTTGTAGTATAGTTATATAATATAGGTATATATGTATAGCGACCGATCGCTACAGTCGGCGCACCGCAACGATATTATAATTATTACAGGCGAGTCGCGATGTCAGCTACAATAGGTACACTGTAGTCGATTATGCTTTTGTAATATTGTTACTATAACTTATAGGTAATTTTATTTACTTATACATAGCAGTATCATTTTTTAGTACCTAACCTTTTGTTATTGGTACATTTTTATGGCATATTTTTTTGGATATCGTATATAGGTATAGGAATTTTTAAAATAATTTTTTTACGTTATTTTTTAAAGAGCCTATGTGTCTAGGTATACAGAATGATTTGCTAAGCATGCTCACCCGCTTTTTTTTCTTCAATAATGTCGTTAATTCGAAAACTGATTTTAATATTTTTAATCATACTTACTGATAACCACATTTTAAAATTCTTGAATTTTTTTTCTAATACTTAAAGACTGTCCTGTGGAGACAAATTTCTTTTTTTAAAATGAGAACCATAATTTTCTATCAAAAATTATTTAGCAGATCATTTTTCTGAAAATTTTTATAAGAAAAAATGTTCTTTGAGTAAGTATGCTTAAAAATTTCAAAAATTAGAAATGTAAATATGGATTTTTAGAATATTTTTTTTGAGAATTTTTAAGTACGTAGGTATATTTAGAAACTTATACTATGAACTATTAACTATATTATGTTAATTTAAATAATTATCATTTGTCAGTAGGTATTAAAAATTATATGTATAAAAATCAAAAATGAATTGAGTATCGCATTAATATGTTAATTGTTTTTATTGAGGCATAAGAGTTTACTTGTTGAGCACAGTATTAAGGTTTTTGAATTAAATAAAAAATACATTTACCGTATAGGCTTTTCACGTTTAGATTCAACAAATTGTAATCTAGGTATTCATCTTATAATATGAATGAAAAATAAAACGAAAAGCAAAACTATAGGATAAAAAAATCCAAATGAACAATAGCGATACGCTAACGACTTCCGGACCATAGCGTGTTGTCGTGATGTGTAGTAGGTTTTCGGATTATTTTCCAGGCATATTCTGGATATTTCGTGTGTGAAGTGTGAAGGTTGTTTTTGGTTTGGTTGACAGAGGCTGATGAATGTACTTTCATCGGTTATAATTATTTGAGTGGAGCAAAATTTAATAACATAGATTTCGGTGGTTCAAAATGTTGTTATATATTTCACAGCGTAGTTGTTAGCGTAGTTATACCCACTATAGGTAGATGTTATTTTGGGTAAACATCTTTGTGTGATCATCCAGTAGATCAGAATCATAATTGCCCGCAATGACATACTATTTTAATTTATATAACCACAGACAACTGACAACAAACGCTTTGTTACACACACCCTCGTTTTAACGATATTACATAAATTATATAAATCTTATCAAAATCATCGCTGTCCTTCAGTCCTTAAAAAATACCAAAACCATATTATTATGTATAAAATTGTATAATTATATCGTATACTCTTATCCAAACATTATATAATAGCGAGTAATGAATCATGATTACCAATGTCTAATGATAAAATACATGAACTAGCTGGTAGTTGGCAATTAAATCGATTGACACAATTTTTTTGAACATGTAAATAGGTTAGGCTAACATACATTTCTGTTTACAAGTCTCTTTAAAATAACTACCAACTATTTTTCTGTTCATATTAGTTGAATCAAAGTCCAAGAACTTCAAAAAAAGAATTGTCTATCTTTCGGCGTAGGAGTAAAAAATAGTTGATTATTTGAATTACGCTGAAAAGCCATAGCAGCTGGTATGGACGATGCTGCATTATTTTCGCTAATATTTCAAATTATTTCGAGTTGGAAATTCTTAAAAATTATTTTATTTATATCTAAGCTTTGAAAATTGAATACAAGATTTCCTATTGTTTTTCCACCTTTAACAAAAGAAAATAATTTTACCGCAATGTCAAATTACTTTTTTATGAGCGTTTTATGTTTTTTCGACATTGTATAATACTATGCCGTATGCACCCTATTTTTCATGGAACAATTTTTTTATTTTGTTCTTATTTAAAAATGCTTAACCTTATAGATACCTCAAATGTTCACCAAATGTTTATTTTATCATTTTCCATATGAATAATATAATTTTCAAAATATTTTGACTCTTTTTGAGGTATTTATAGACATTATATCATTTTAAGTTTTTTTCGATAAATGTCCATAGAATTTTCGAACGCGATACTTTAAATCTATGTACAAATTACGAGGTCCTGTATGTAGTAAGAAAATAACATGTACACACATCACACATTCAAGTTATAACATTATAATATTATCAATTATTATCATGATGTACATAATATTACGTGATAGCCATACAATTAATATCTATGTACAATCTGTAATTTGGACATACTAAACCAAGTGTGCCAATTTATTTGTATAAAGATCTGTCATAGACAACATTTGGAAGTGATAATATTATTATCAATAATATTATTCAAAAAAATTTCAAAAATATATTATTTCCTAAATTTTGACTGTCTGATAGCTCTTTTATTTTAACTTAATTATTTTTGTTAAAAACTTATTTTTTGCAGCTATAATAAATAATAATTGAATAATACAGTTATAACTTATAACATATAAATCAAATTGATTTATCACTGACTCGATTGTTTTGCTACCATACGTCATACTCTGTATAGTCTGTAGGTATTATTGCTGTAACAATATTTTCTTTGATTTGATAAGATATAATAATACTTTACTTGCTAATTAATTTTAATACAAAACAAAAATTGTCTAATATTTTTTTATCTGTACATTAATAACAAGTAGGTACATTAATGAAAAGGAACAAAATAAAATAAATCTTAGTATGTATTATGTATTTAAAACAATTTCTATATTCGCAATTACAATGAGTTGGGTACGTTTATGGAAGTGTACCTACAAACAATAATTTGTTCACATTCTTATTAATGAATTAGTGTTATATCGAATAATCTAATTGTTGACTTATATTTATTTCCCGTGTCAAGTTCTAGTAACTTTAAGAGTTTGAGTAATATTTTTTTAAATTTATTTCACTCTGTTTTAAGATGATTGTATAATGAATAATTTTCATTTTTGTGTAGTGATCGACTGAAATTTCAGGATAAGAACATTAAGAACATACAAATTCATAATTCAATATTAATGAATATAACGATGCTAAATAAATAATTTATATATTATGCTAAATACGTAGGTATATATACTCATATGTATCTAAATAATTGTACTAACATTAGCGATTACAGTTTTTATAGTGGCAATTATATACATAGGTTAAATTACGATATATATAATTTAATTTAAAGTATAATAAAATAATACCTACATTCAAACAATTATTTTTTGAGAAAATGAAGATGAAGACTGAGAAAAATCGTCGGTAGACATATTTCCATTTGTATTATAGTATACTGTACAGTGTACAATTACTTCTAATTATTCCATTCTAGATTTTTAATAGTTCTTATCGAAGACTATTATTTTTTACGAGTTCTAAAAGATCTTCAAGTTCACATTTTTATAATTAATTTTTTTTTAAATATAATGTTTAACAGCAAAATATAATTACATACCC
>NC_042493.1:67445207-67458003 GCF_005508785.2 Acyrthosiphon pisum | reverse complement strand
TCATATAAGTACTGAATTTTTCATTACAGTTAAATAATACATAACACAAGAGTATATAACCTCCGGAAATTAAAGACTAAAGATATTCTGTTAATACCAATCCGTAGTAAATATATACAACTATCTACCAATAGGTAGACACGCCATAGAATAGGTACTATTAGAAAAATATAAAATTTACATTGCTGTAGCTATATTATAATACGTCTGTATCGTTTGAATTAAAAATATACCAAAGAGAATAACTTCATAATACTTCGATTCTTGTTGAATTAGATTATGTTCGAATAATTACACTAAAATCCACTACAATACATTAAACTGCATCTTTATCATAAGAAAAAAAATGAGTTAAAGGAAAGTTAAATTTTAACTTTCATAATAAAATATAGGTATACCTACTATTTCAGATACATTATATTAATTATTTATATGCAATGTATAAGTATGTTTTTTTATATTGAAATAAATTATTAAAATATATTCAATATAACTCTCTATTATTTGATTATTATTATAATTTACATGTAGGTAAACAATTATAATAAATTATCAATAGAATATTAGTAATTCTATTATTATAATAGTTTCCATAATTAATTATAATTATATAATCAAATATTTATGCAAACGATACACCTACACCTACTTAAATAAATAAATATACGAACTTATATATAAACACAATCATACGGATGAATACATCATACATAGGTACTTATGTAAGAACGTGCAAAGTTTGTAATTAACATTTACAAGGAAATCTTAAAATAAAAATTTATTTATTACAAGTTTTCAACATTTTAATCTATAATTAAAAGCTGATAATATGTTAGCAGTACCTGTATTATGCAAAATTCGTACAATATTATATAAAGTTAATTTATTAAAATTGTCAGACGTCACTGAATAATTTCAATACATTTTTATATGTTTATTAATATAGTAGTTATCAACAAAATTAAAGACGCATACAGCATTGTGTTTAGCGACCTTATAGGAATTAATAAGTATTAGATTTAAATGAAAACATGTTATAGTATCAACAATATTCAGTAAGTATCAAACATTCAATTAAAAAAATAATTGCTTTAATTAATGACAATGAAATAATAACTTTTTAAATCAATGTCATGAATTTTTTCAATGTCTCGCTCAAAATCTATACAAGTTATAAATTTTAACTTAAGTGTTTTTCTTAGGTATAGTTTTAGTTATAACTTATATGCGTACCCATGTCTATCCGTTTAGACATTTTAGAAATTGGTAAAATCTACAATAACTCCTCTTAATGAATATGAAGTCATATCTATGCATTTTAAATTTAATAACTATAGTTGATTATTTAGAGGTCATTCTCAAAGTTTTTAATAGTTTCCATAATTTTTCAAAACATTGCTTAAAAACCGCGAAAAAAACTGTAAGATTTAAATCACATCAGTAGGTAATTCAAAAAATAATGTTAGAGGTGTATTGAATTTATAGAATACCATTTTATTATTAAAATAACATAGGAACGATATTTTGAAACATTTTGACAATTTTCAAGCTTAACACAAACATTTAAAAAATGTTTTTTATTTTTATCTCTAATTAATTGTCTTATTAAGATTTCTATTTTAATATTAATTATGCTAGTACTTGTGAACTTGTAATAGGGCAATACACTAATAGGGTAATAAACATACGTAGGGCTATATAAATATTATACTTTATTCTAATTACAATTAAATCGCCTCAGGTAGATTTTAACACAGGTAGATAGATATCTAAATATGTGATTTAATGATTTCCAAAAAACGTGATAACCATAAGTTTCTCACACCATATACGCATATGTATATAATAATAGTAATATTCCACTTATTGAAAATATTTATTAAAAAATTTAATTGAATTTAATGATTTGAAAAAGAATGCATATAGTTACGACGGACGTAAATTAATATATTAAAATATTGTTTAAAAAAAACAGTATTTTTCTTAATCTATTAAAAATATATTTTGTTTATTATTTTCCTTCGTATAGGTAGTTTAAATACTAGTAATTATAATCAATGGTAAATGGTAATATATATGTATATGTTTATATAAATTTGCAGTAGGTATGATAAAATACAAACCTCGATAGGCACGTTTATCAATACTTACTATAGATTTTCATTAAGTTAAACTTAATATTATTTACAAATGTATTTTAATTCTTTATTCAATACTTATTGTAATAAGTTAGTTAGGTCCCATTAGTATATTACCCTCTCAAAATACGTGTCAAAGTACTGATAACATAATAAAAATATATATTATAATATATGTTATTCAGTAATTGGAATGAATAATGATATTATGGATTGTCCATAATGTTTGCACATGCTATTTAGTGATTACTGATTAATATTATTAATCTGTAAACATTTTAATTTAATTTTAAACAACATCAGTCAATAACAAAATGTCATAACCTTTTATGAAGATATAACTATATCCAAAATATCATGAGGCATGACCTTTTACGATCGATCAAATATACCTACTGCAATTTCCTACCGTGTGCATAACGGTATAAGTCACGTTATAGTCAATGTGTACATATTACATAGATTGTGTATATTCCATAATTGGTATAGTAATAGTTTATTGAATATTGCCGACTGCCGGATACGATAATAATATTGTCATTAGAAAATCTGGTCTTGGCAGAGGTGCCTCCTTGATAAACCGCAAAGGAATAAGTATAGGTATTTTAAAAGAAAGTTGAGTTTGACGAAATGTCTGTACCATAATAATATGTAGGTACAATTAATGCCGAATTATAATTAGGTAAATATTTAAATAAATAATAAGTATATTCTTAATGTGAACGTTTTTATGAATACTTTATTGCAACTTTAACATTAACTGAAAATTGAAATAAAAAAAAATGTATGTAAACAACATACAATCGCTGTAGTTTTGAACATAATGTTTTAATACCAAGTAATATTCACGTGTTTGCAAATTCCTAACACCGTTTTCTCGTAAAATATGTGTTAAAGGTACCTAATACAATATTACATAGGTATTACTGTACATATATATATATATATTATATTAGTATATTACTATACATTATACACTCATATTGCACACTCGCGAAATGTACACATGGTGAATGTAATAACGCGGGACTATTTAATATGGACTTGTATATTTGTCCAAACTCCCAGAATTAATATACTATATATTAACATAATATGATCTTATTTTATAACTAAAAAACAAAACGCTGTTAATTTATTTTGTAAAGAGAGAAAGAATGAGAAAGAGGAGATAGATAGAGAGAGGAGAGAGAGGGAGAGAGAGTCATTATTCACTGACAGTTAAATGATTGATTTTAATATTAAGACTTGTTTAACTCGTTTTTCTCATTCCAAGTATAATATTAGTTGGTAATTTATTATCATTTACCTACCAATAATTTTTGATTTTACAAAAATAAATGAGATTATACAGCATAATATAGAATAGCACGAATGGTTTTAAATATCGGCGGTGGTTTAATAAAATATTATCATAATTCATATCCAAATAAAACTAATTTTCTAATATGTTTTTTTCTTTTTGTTTACATTTTGACGCACCCCGTTCAACACAACGAATTGCGAACCATATTTTTGAACTGAATTCACTACCACACGCAGAGAGTTTGTCAACGCCGCCTTGTTCTGCACGTATTATTTTGGTAACACCGTATACGTAGTGCTCGTCGCCGCTTCCTTCAAGCAGGTAATATTATACGGCGACAACCACACGTCAACACACACACAACAGGTCCTAGAAAATTGTAGACAATTTATTTTTGGGAGTGCTTAATTTTACCTTATCATCTCGTCTTGGGTCGAAGCTGTCTCATCTTACAATCTTACATCTATATATCCCCAATGAATTTTTTCTAACCGTCACTTATCGTAATATCTGTTCTTGTAGTATCCGTCTTCTTAATTTTCATATACATCAATGGGCCCGGAAGACATTGCACGCGGATATTTTTGATAAAGGGTGTAAAAAGTAAATGAATATCCATAGTACACAATATATTATCATGGTATTTATTTTACAGAAATATCAAATTGTGATGACGTTCACATAATAATATTGAATCTCGACCATAACTAATTAACATTTTTCATTAGATATTTTATTCGTTGTTCAATTTACCGAAAATGTCATAGTGAAACGCCAATTTATTAATACATTGTACTTGCATACGTATTATGGAAGTCAATCTGTTTGCATTCTGGACTATTTTTTCAATCTGCAATACTATAAGCTCATTGTGAATATTTCTTGAAAACAATATTGCAGCTCTTATTATAGTCGTCTGTATTATTGTTTCGATGCCTTCCTCCCCAGGACCAAGATCGAGGACCATAGTTGGAACATTAAGCTACCCACTTATATATAGGTATATATTATATACACATGCGCGTGCACATGCATACAGTCTCACAGCACTCGCCGTATATTATACGATTTAATCTCGACTTTTTCGACTTATACACTCTGTACACACGCGGACAATTTTGTGTCAGAAAAAAAAACAAATTTTAATTTTCTTTTTGTCCACACACACAGGTGGCTGACACGCACACTCCGCCGGAATGGCACATGCCCATCCGCGCCTGGATCCTCGGCTTGGCCATTCCGCTGGTGCCACTCGGCATCGTCCGTTCGCTTCGGCTGCTTGTCCCGTTCTCAGCCATAGCCACTGCGTTCATACTGGTCGGCTTGGGATGTACCATGTCGTGGGTGGTAACCGGCGTCAGCCTGTTCGCCGACGAGAGTGCCCTGACGGCGGCCGTACCACTGCCGGACATAGGGTCCCGTCCGTGGATCGCCCCCGTAGGCCACATGCCCCTGTTCTTCGCCACCGTCCTGTTCGCCATGGAAGGCATTGGCACCGTGAGTACTTACATCTACCCCGGTTTGGGAACATATTATATAGTTTAATACCTATGATATTAAAAGCCGGATTCACAGCTACGTCGTGTGTCGTGTCATGTCGATCAAATCATATTGTGACTGGACATTACTTTTTTGGAATCATGTAAAAAGTAATAACCTATTTGCAACCGAGTATACCAAGAATTGAATACGTCTCAATTTATAAACCATATTGGTTACCAGTTGTAAACATTATAACTAAGCCCTCGCGCGACACTGCACACGACGTACCTAGCTGTTAATACTAACAAAATATCAAGCTACACACTTATAACGATCAGTCGAATATAATAGGTAGATACCTATAACATGACTACATAATATAGTGTCATATGTAAAATTAATTTTTAGCACCCTTTTGTGTATAGAGTAGAGTGAAATTCTGTAGCGTTTCGTAGGTAGGTACAGCAGATTATAGAGATCGCGCGTGCTGTACTGCGAATCAAAATATTCAAATTCAATACTTTTTTATTCCGACTTCGTACAAAAATACTTTCATGGTTATATAATATATATAATATATAATGATAAGAAATTAATTTTCGATATGAAACTAACTGTATTATTTATAACTTTATCAAAAAAAAATTAATATAACCGCGTCTTATGGTGAAATGCATTCAATCATCGTGTGAAACCACAACCGCGTATAACTTTTAAAATAGCTGACACATAACACGACTTTTTCAGGTACTCCCGATCGAGAACTCGATGCGCCATCCACAGCGATTCCTCAAGGCTCGTCCTTGCGGAGTTCTGAACGCCGCCATGGTGCTGGTCGTGTGCTTATACTCGGTCGCCGGATTCCTTGGATATTTGCGTTTCGGTGACGCCACTGACGGTTCGATCACGCTCAATCTACCCAACGATCTGTACGTATAAATACAATTTCAGCGCCTAAGTACCATAATGTGTATAATGTATAAATGCATGCACTTTTGTTGCACAAAAAAAAAAATAGGGAAATATGCAGATATAGGTAGGTACTAAAACGATCAAAATATGTGAAATTTCTAATCTATATTATGCAACATTAATTAAATACATCAATCGACTTTGTATCTATATGGCTTGAAAGGTAATAAGTAGTATGCGTAAAATACTTCAATTTCAAAGCTGTAAATAAATATGAATATTATAAATTAGAAAATGGTGTTTCTAAAGAAATATTTATGCTGCGAAATTAACTTTAATGATAAACTTTACTTTACTGTTACCATGAATGCTCGATAACTAGGTAAAGCTAGATTTTAATAGTTAATGCTAGAATTAACTACCCAATAAAAGTTAAAAAACTTAATTATATTTTGGCTTTTACTAAAAAGGTTGTGTACATCCTTGAAAGTATGAATTGTGTTAGTAAAAGTTGACAAAAATTAAAATAGAAATTATACATCTTGTGCAAATAAATAATGATTACATTTTCAAAATATATTATTTTTTTTTTGTAAAAATGATGTAAACAACTTAGTATGGCATCAGTATTGATATAATGTATAATTTATTTTAACTTTTGAGGAAACTAGTTTAAAGTTTTATTTTCAAATTTTCTAAAATCAAAAAAATTATGTTAATAAATATTTATCTGTTACATATTTATCGGTATGAAAATTTAAAACGAGTAAAAATAAGTGACGTAATATTGACTTCTGACGTTCAGCTATGTTATGTGTATAGCAGTCATTGTCCATCGAACTATTATGGATGAGAATGTGTGAATCGTATAAACATTTGTTAGCCATCATTACTGACTCCATCATTGTTAACCTCAACATGACTGTACCTCTTTTCACTCTCGTTTTGTTGTTAGTATCTTCATCGCTCGCTCAGAAAAGCTTCTGTGCGACAGAGAATCATCATCGTTTACTCTCAATTATAATAATATTAATAATATATTATGACAAAAAATCGTGTGTTCAGTGATAATTAGGAAAGACACATATATGAGTATAGGACACATCTATATAATATTTTAATATAAATATAGGAGGTAGGTACTAATATAGTACAGCGTGACGTAGCGTGAACCTAAAACGTGTACAATTTTCCACTCAACAACGACATAATTAACATTATGCTGCAGGTTCGCCGAGTCGGTGAAAATCATGGTGGCGCTGTCCATACTGTTCTCGTACGGTCTGCAGTTTTGCGTGCCCAGCGAGATAGTGTGGACCCGCCTGGAGCCGTGGCTGCGTAAGCGTCGGCAAAACAGCAAGTATTCCGCGGACACCAAGACGGCGACGTCCTGCGGCGCGCCCGTTAACACCATCGCCGGCAGCACCATATCTACGGTCACCGCGGTCACCACGACCAGCGCCACGTCCGTGGACGAGAAAAAGCAGCTCGAACTCGAATCCAACCTGCAGGACAAACCCATGGAAGGAGCGTACTACGTGATGAGGGCCGCCATGATCCTGGGAACCGGTAAGATAATATTTAGTACTATCTTAAATCGTGGGTGTTATTAAATGTATTTTCCAACGTGGTTTTGTGATTCTGGACGATTCGACAGATTTTACATGATTACGATTATATTCGAACGACTGATTTTCAAAAGCTTCAGATACAATATCACCTGATAATAATAATAATTAATTGTTATTATTACCTATATTATATTATCGTATTATAGTATTGCTATATTTCGTTCGATATGTTACTTATAGAAGGTATACATCGCTGCCATCCGCATAAAGTATTCGAGTATATTTATCAATCGATTAATATGACGAAATATAATATACGATACGTATCGTACGAAGATATGATATGCAAAATATTCAATAGGCATGTACCAGTGTTTTATCAAATACTAAAACTAAAAACTCCATATTTTCACAATTTTTTATTATGCCCACAAGTAACAATAAAACACTGATTCTATAAAGTAATGTCATATGTTTTCATTCATAATTTTCTCTAAATAATGATATGTTGGTATAACGCATCATGGTACCTACACGTGTAGCTCAAATAGAGTAAATGTTTGTGTAATATAGCCAGTAGGTGCTATAACTTTTTTTGTATGGTTCTATAAAAAATGCAGCTCAAAAACTATTCTATCTAATAAATTATTAATCGTATTAATTTTCCCGAGGTCCACATACAAAGTAATATTATAATAATTCGAAAAAATTAAAAAAATAAATATTCAATAACATTTTTATCTTGTACCAGTTGTACTTACCGAAAAATGACATAATATTCACTAACTAATGACGTTATGCGTGTAACTTGCAACTGCAGTTTAACATTTTGCATGCAAATACATTTTTTGTCACGCCTGCACCGAAAGTTTGGTTTTCAACCACGGCTGAAGCGTTCGAAAGCAACCTTTTTCCGTCCAGCGGACGGAAAAGAGGAAATCCCCAAAAGTGCCGGCCGCCGGGCGCGTATCCCCTGCACAACCAGAAACTAAAATGTATACCTACCACGGTCCTTCCAAAACATAAACTTTTGGTTACATCTTACATTTATAGTATGACCTCTTTGCATGCCGCATTAACATTTAAACATATTTTGTAGAACAGTCTTTAATTGTTGCATAGATCCCTGCATAACCTTTTCCATGAACGCAGGGGCGTGACAAAAAATAGTACGTGTGGCTCGCGCGGGAAGGCCATTTCAGTCTTGGGCGAAATGGCTCACTTCCCGCCCTTGCCACACAATATACTATTACAATTAACAATATAATATAATAATGTTCACAGTGTTCATCGCCGCCCTGGTGCCCGACCTGGCGCCGTTCATCTCGCTCATCGGCGCCGTGTTCTTCTCAATACTGGGCCTGATGTGTCCGGCCGTCATTCACCTGGCCGCGTTCTGGAACCACGGCGACGAGGATGGAGAGGAAACGGACGACGCTACCGACTCGGAGGACGACTTGGACTTTGACGGCGACTACTACGCGGTGGACGACGACACCGACCTGGAGGCGGTGCAGCGACAGCCACAGCGGAGGAGAAGCAGCGGCCGGTCGACGCGGCGCCGCCGTAAGGGCATGAGCCGTTGGACCGTGGCCAAGGACGTGGCCATCGTGATGATCGCGCTAATCGCTCTGGTGTCCGGCACGTACGCGTCGCTCGTGGACATCGTGGCATTTTACGGAGCCGGCGGCGAGGGCGGCCATCATGCGGCCAAAGGCAACGGCACGGCCGTCACTGTCGGCACCACCACCATCGGCCCGGGCCCGGAATCGGCGTTCCTGGTAGCGGCGAACGTGGTACCGCAATTATAGGGCGGCGGACAGAGTTCGGAGGACGGGAAAACAAAACGATATACAATAAGATAATAATATTATAATATACACCGACCACTGCACCTGAAGTCGTCGTCACCCGCCCCCGCCCGCCAGCCAGACAACCCGGCATGGCCACAATGGTTACCTATATATATCTTTATTTTTATCACTGTGGTAATACGCACCTTTCCTGTTTTATTTTTCAATCATCTGTGCGCATTTTTGTCCGAAACACAACGACGATCAATATTCATTTTCGAAAACATTTCTGCCCCGCCCCCTCCCCATGTATACTTATACTTATAGACGTCCCTATACATTTTTGATATATTTTTTTAAACTGTCGATGTAATCATTTGGCAATAACAATATCGACACCGCTGCCCATGTATATTATCTTATTATTGCTGTATTGCCTTTTGTTTTTTACATTTTTTTTTTTATTTATTAACTAATCGTGTGTAAGATATTATAAATATTATAATTCCAGTTTATTATTATTAATTATTATTATTATTAGTTGATAAGCTAGTGTGTAGTTTTACGCAAGCGCAAACCTTTTTTTCCACATTGTTTCCGCTTTTAAGCTTCTCTCTATATTATATTATTATTATTATTTACATTAAAATCATGACAATTTCATTATTATCTATTTTAAGTTTTAATATTATTGATTTTTTTTTTTAACGTTGTCGGGCTTAATAATATAACATACGCGTGCAAGTTCACGAGAACATATTATTGTGTAATCATTTAATATGCAATTAATATATTACATTAGTATACATTATAATTGTCATTAAAATTCAAAATATTATACTACTTTTGCTATTCGCACATTATAATTTATTATTTATTTCACTGTTGATTCTTAAGAACGCAAGTATTCAACAGAAAATCATAAAAGACATTTATATATGGTACTCAGAATATTGTATACTATACGAATCATATATTATTATAAGTTTATAACTGTCAATTAAAAAAAAATTGGTTTATTATTATTATATCATTTATTATCACATTGATCGTTGCGTATATATTCTTATTCTTGTTCTAATTATTATCATTCCACGTTTTCTCACTATCGTAATCTTTACCATTATTATACAATTATATAAATAATATAATAATATACAGTCATCGCATGGTTATTATATACATAATTGTGTGATTAAGTACATTGTACATCCATATATATAATAATACATCGCCTCGTCGGTCGTCCTCGCCGTTACGGTCATCGCGTCCAGACGTCGCGCGAGAAGCAGTAAATCATAATAATATGCCCATTTGTAGTTATTGCAGTGTACAGTATAATATCAAATACATATTATAAATTGTTGTAAAAGTAATAGTTCTCAGGTAGCAATAATGTGCTGTCGCGTTATCTCGCACAGACGCGCCTGTTCTGTTCTCCGATGCAACGACGACGTCTTTGCCGATGACTGTTTATAGTTAGGTATCTTATTCCTATATTAGGTATATTGGTATCCGGTATATGCGTAAATACGCATATTTCACAACGACATTACATTGCACACACGCACACACACACATTAGCAAGCCGTCGTGTCTGCGGTAAACGCATATTCTTTACTAATTCATTTAAATATATTTAAATAATATTTATAACAACAACAACAAACAACTACAGTTGCAGCAGACGCTATAAAGTAGTATTCATATATATATATATATATATATATATAATATTATTATGAACCTATTATCGTTACAACATAATTTATTTGGTTACAACCTGTAATATGCCTCGCGTGTTGCATAAACGCGCACGGAATAGTGACACAATGTAGGTAATAGTATTAATGGTAATTATCATAATATTATGTATAGGTATAATGTACCTATCATTGTCGTTACAGTAGTGTAAACGCGGAAACGTCGCCGCCCAAGTTAATCCTCATCGTGTGTTGATGTGTTAATGTTATAAATAATTGATATGCATATAATATATAATATTATTATAGCGCTCTGATTTTGGAGCAAAATAATGTGCTCTTTTGCCTGCCGAGAAGATTATTAAACATATTAAAATGCGTTTCACGCGTGTCGTTCAGATCTCAACGAAGTACATTTTATTTTGATTTTTTCCATTGAACGTGAATTTTTCTTTTTTTCCCATAATGTCCTTTTAGCTCATTTTTGTATAATACCTATTCGTGACAATCAGTTACTAAATTATGTTTTTTTTCAAGGAATACGAACGGAAGTATACTTATACAAAACACATTAGTAGCATTCATGCATCAAACAGATGATGTAGAACAGAGCAGTTTAGATGATTTATTTAAAATTCAAAACGGGCCGTAGCCCATGTAAGATGACTTACAAATTAAATATAATATACAATCCACAAAATATACGCCAGTTTCAATAGACGTAGGTACACAAAATAGTTATAGTAATTAAATGAAAATTACAGATCTTCGTTTGGCGAATAGTGGTGCGGTGCTTAAATGTTCAATATAAGTAGAAAAGATAGGGTGTTCGGGAATGGAAATAGGGATTTTAAAACTAACTTGGATAGTATTGCAGGACAGTCGACAGGCGCATCGATAAGGTTCCTCAGGAACAACTGGTTCGAAATTACTCGACTATCGGCTAAGGTTTACAATACCTTGAACATAGGTATATTATATAAGTATGGTATTGATCAATCTTGTGATAAAGTTTCAACAAATAAGCAGCAAAGCTTAAACCCTTTCAATACGGTTTCTATTGTTCTCTGCATGCATGGGACTAAGATAACAACAACAAACTCTAAAATTGACCTGACAAGTGCACAGTACAAATAGTTTTTAAAGAAACTATAATATAATTTAAATTCAATGAACATTTTTTCTATCTATAAAAATTATATCATAATAGTTAATTGCAAAGGAAAAAACAAAATTTAAATAAAACAGTCGCGAGCTCTTCATTTAGCGATAGGTACTTGTATGCGGATGAGCTAAGTTCTCAATATTTTATATTTTAAATCAAGAGAAAAGAAAAAAATACAATTTTCAAAAAACTAAACCTATGTAATATTTACGCGAAAATGTCCTCTCGCATGACACCAGTTGATGTAGAAAAAAAATACATTATTTGTTTTGTGCCTATCGACTATCTTTTCTACTGCAATTATGTTGTAGTATTATGTTAATTTTGAACTTAAATTGAATTAATGTTTTTTTTTTTACTGGCAAATTTAAATACTCGTTTGACGATTTAATTTTCTACAAGGTCCTAGACCCAATAGGTAATTATTTTAATATTATTACTGCTCGCGAACAATATTACATTGATCATGTTATTATTTTGATTTTCGATCGCTAGCAAAATAGTTACCACGCAAAAATAGCCGTTAAATAATAATAATAATAATATAATATATGAGCTGTTTGTTTCGTTATGGGGCTTACTATACGGTTCACGGTCTAGTCAGGGATCGATCAGTAAGTTAGTAACCTAACTTCGATTTTATCCTTCATTAAATAATATACTGAAACAGTGCGCCGTCCCGATGCACGCACCGCAAAACACAGATTATATGGAAAACAGATTGTG
>NC_042493.1:67443879-67445157 GCF_005508785.2 Acyrthosiphon pisum | reverse complement strand
GGTATATGCGTAAATACGCATATTTCACAACGACATTACATTGCACACACGCACACACACACATTAGCAAGCCGTCGTGTCTGCGGTAAACGCATATTCTTTACTAATTCATTTAAATATATTTAAATAATATTTATAACAACAACAACAAACAACTACAGTTGCAGCAGACGCTATAAAGTAGTATTCATATATATATATATATATAATATTATTATGATACCTATTATCGTTACAACATAATTTATTTGGTTACAACCTGTAATATGCCTCGCGTGTTGCATAAACGCGCACGGAATAGTGACACAATGTAATAGTATTAATGGTAATTATCATAATATTATTATGTATAGGTATAATGTACCTATCATTGTCGTTACAGTAGTGTAAACGCGGAAACGTCGCCGCCCAAGTTAATCCTCATCGTGTGTTGATGTGTTAATGTTATAAATAATTGATATGCATATAATATATAATATTATTATAGCGCTCTGATTTTGGAGCAAAATAATGTGCTCTTTTGCCTGCCGAGAAGATTATTAAACATATTAAAATGCGTTTCACGCGTGTCGTTCAGATCTCAACGAAGTACATTTTATTTTGATTTTAGATTCTGAGTGGAACGATGAATGTATTGATTTTACAATGATGTGTGTTTTTTATTTTTTTTTTATTTTTGTGTCTGTCATCACCTTTTAGGACAGTAAAACTGCTTCGATTTTCTTCAACAGTAACTTTTATGATTGGAAAGTGAATCTAGTTGGTACTTTGGGGGGTCAAAAGTAAAAATTTCCCAGTAGTTTTCAAAAGCGACGTGAAAAACAAAAGAAAAATTAAGGAAAAAGGGGAATTTTTACGCAAAATCGATTTTTAACAAAATCGATTTTAGTTTTTGGTGTAATTCTAAAACAAATGACCGTAGATATATGAAATTTTCACAGGTTGTTTATATTTGCATTTTCTATACACGGTAAAATTTTGAAAATATTTTGATTTATTTTGAGCTCTTTACGGACATTTTCATTTTCCATTTTTTTTTAGTTTTTTTTCTAAAAATATCAATAAAATTTTATTTGTTGGATAAAAAAGCTTGAAAATTTAATAGAAGGCTCCTAGTATATTGTTTCAAAGGCAGATGAAAAATATTAAAAATCGTTAGTCACAGTTTTTTTTTTATAAGCATTTAAAGTTCAAAAAATGACAAAATATGGAAAAATCACGAAAATTTGCAAATTATTTCGAGTTAGAAATTCATAAAAAATTTTTCTTTTTTAAATC
>NC_042493.1:67394292-67442439 GCF_005508785.2 Acyrthosiphon pisum | reverse complement strand
AACGTGAAATTTTTTCTTTTTTTTCCCATAATGTCCTTTTAGCTCAATTTTTGTATAATACCTATTCGTGACAATCAGTTACTAAATTATGTTTTTTTCAAGGAATACGAACGGGAAGTATACTTATACAAAACACATTAGTAGCATTCATGCATCAAACAGATGATGTAGAACAGAGCAGTTTAGATGATTTATTTAAAATTCGAAACGGTCCGTAGCCCACGTAAGATGACTTACAAATTAAATATAATATACAATCCACAAAATATACGCCAGTTTCAATAGACGTAGGTACACAAAGTAGTTATAGTAATTAAATGAAAATTACAGATCTTCGTTTGGCGAATAGTGGTGCGGTGCTTAAATGTTCAATATAAGTAGAAAAGATAGGGTGTTCGGGAATGGAAATAGGGATTTTAAAACTAACTTGGATAGTACTGCAGGACAGTCGACAGGCGCATCGATAATTACCATATTTTTTTTACTGGCCAATTTAAATACTCGTTTGACGATTTAATTTTCTACAAGGTCCTAGACCCAATAGGTAATTATTTTAATATTATTACTGCTCGCGAACAATATTACATTGATCATGTTATTATTTTGATTTTCGCTCGCTAGCAAAATAGTTACCACGCAAAAACAGCCGTTGAATAATAATAATAATAATATAATATATGAGCTGTTTGTTTCGTTATGGGGCTTACTATACGGTTCACGGACTAGTCAGGGATCGATCAGTAAGTTAGTAACCTAACTTCGATTTTATCCTTCATTAATAATATACTGAAACAGTGCGCCGTCCCGATGCACGCACCGCAAAACTAAAGACAATAAGCTATACAAAAGTAAATATAGTACCTAATACATTTACCGTCGTCGGTTAGGTCAGCGTCGTGTCCACCGATGTTCGGCAATTTCCGCAAAGAATCACTGACGCACGCAGTAACAGTAATGCCTCCTATAATATGTCTACGTTATAGTATTATATAATAATGTACCCACTGTGATTTTATCCGACAGATCGGCGTGATTTAGGTGGTATGGACGACGTGCCGGATTTCCGATTTCGATCGTTTCAAGCGTTTGCCTACCTCAATGTGTTATTACACGTCTTGCCGATATAGGTACGGTTTATTGTCGGACATAATATATTGACGGGGTGACCCACAGCAGTCCGGTTGGTTGCGTAGTATTCTCTATATTAGTTTGTCGAATTATTCGGTCTTTGATGTAGGTACGCATTATGTTGTCGTACATTAGCTATAACAATATAGTCTTGAAAAAAAAAATAAAAATACTTTTAAAAAGTCTTCAGGATAACCGATTGAATAGCGAGCTAGAAAGTATTTAAATCGCTGTGTATAGTTGTGTAATGTGTATACCTAGTTCAAACAATAACAAAAAAAAAAAAATGTGAAAAGTTATTTTTGAGTAGGTGTTGGTTTTGCAACAATATTTTTATTTTCATTGCCACAAATTTTTAATGGATACCTTAAATCGCTTCAATTTTCAACTTTTAAGGTGGGTGCTGGTGGGAAATTGGATCAAGTTTTTTCTGAGGGGTGGAGATCAAAAATTCAAAAGTGAGAAATTCGTTATATTTTTGAATATAATTAAGAAAAAAAGGTAGGCAAGTGGGTACGCTCTGCTGTAGGTACATAAGGCGTGGGAGTGGGTCGTGGTTATGGATATGTTCTAGTTTATTGCAATTATTTTTTATAGCTAAGACTCGACAGTTTAATAAAATTTTCCTCATTAGTATCTCATATTGAAATCTAAAAATAAAAAATAAAATTAGCACAGTTTTTTCTTTATAAGCTTTTTAAATTTATATTTTGACGAAATTGTACCATATCTATAAACGGTGGAGGACGATTTTAGTTATTCTGTTGTGGTTCAAAAATGTTAGTGATGGAGACTTGAAACTGTTACGTATATTATTATACATTATACACAATAAAATTTCCAATATACCTATTAGATTAATTTTAAGGTATGGCCTAAATATACCAAGAACCACCCATTATGTCTTATTCACGTAATTTTACAGTAAATCGGTATTGAGTCAAAAGTATTATTTACAATAATATAATGAATGCGATCATTTTACAAAAATTAATTCAATCTACATTATTACTAATAACAAAATTAATTACTATTACAGCAATATAAATATACATATAAACACCCATATGGTTATATAATATGTAATAATATATGTTATATATTACTAAATAATAATTAGTAATATACATAATATATATTATATCTGTTAGCCTATATTACTAATATATTTTATATTAGTAATACAGACTAACAGACCATTTCCCCTCAGAATCGTTTATCGCATGCAATGACCTATAGATTATAATTATCAAATCTAACGAATCAATAACCGCTTTAATACTCAATGAAGAGTTGATTTGGCAATTCACACCTATTCATCAGCAAACTGATATTCTCGGTTTTAAAAATATTTTTATAATATTTTAAGATCATTATAATTCAAATTGAGGTTCAGTGAATTTGTATTCTGTTGTTAGTTTATTGTTAATGTATAACATCTCTCACAACGAACATACATTCAATCAGTGCAAATGATTAGCTATGAATTATAATATCAACTATGCTTAACATGTTAAGCTATAATGTCCAAATCGTAGAAGCAAAAGTAGTGATAAACTTAAAAAAATTCACTTGGAATTTAAATATAAGTTTAATGTTTTTAAATTGTTCAGGAATTTGTAGCCGGAAAGTAAACACCCAAATTAATTTAAAAAAAACGATCAACTCGCTATGCTGTATAGTAGATAGGTGTCGAGTGTACTTCGTACTAAGTTGTGTACAGAACCATGTAAATAGGTTCATAGGATAAATAGGCAATAGCTTTAAATTAATTTGCGTGTTTCAAAAATGCCATTGTGCCAGTCTACTAAATTGTGTACAGAACTATGTAAACTTTGAGTATATATAGACAATAGCTTGAAATTAATTTGTGTGTTTCAAAATGCCGTTGTGTATTGTGAAATATAATAAATTCGTATACGTTTCAAATTTACATTAAATCATTATTTTTCGTTTAAATATCATATTTTGTTAAGATTCGAACTACAAGTATGTATAAAACAAAATCAGTGTATGTATAATATATTTTAAAATTGTGTATACAATTCGAAAACATAATCGCATTGATATCTGCCAACTAACAAAAAGTGTTTAAACTTTAGTTACATGGTAAATTTTGATTAAAAAAAAACGAATGACCTTTTTTAAACAAGCTACTAATTAATACTAATACCTACCTATTATACTGAGTACTCGATGAGAGTATGAGACTGTTCTATTTTCCACCCTGTAATCTGTATAACTGTTATCGCTCAAAATTACCACTTTTCATGAACCATAATATAATATATTATAATATTGGTATTCTCCGTAATTAATTAGTCATGTATCGATTGGTAAAATTGTAACTCATTAGTTGAATTTAATAATCCATGCACCACAGCTTAAGTTCGGCTAAATTTGATTATGATAAATAATCATACCGTTATCATGCACAGGATGTGTGCCAAAACTACATAATATATGTATGGGCAGAGAATGTCTGCTTAACTAAAAGCTTGTTAACTAATATTATGAGCAGGCTAGCCTCCAAATAACCGATGGTTCTTATTTGTTTCTGCTGTGAGATCAAAATCTACTAGAAAATCCTTAGTTAGGTTATGGAACTTAATAAATTTACATCTCTGAGGTCCCGTATTGCAATAGTCGATCTCCGGTTAAACCGCGGAATTCGGCCGGTAAAATCAGTGGGTTAAGCGTAATCGAAGTGTAATCAACTGTTGTAAAACGGACCCTAAGACAAATGAGGTGGAGTGTGTTGAGTAGGCCACATGGTCGGATTGGCCGAGGGACAAGGTACTACTGTGAATATCAAACGGCGGGCCCATTAAATGTGGGTTGATATGGTATGTGGGTCGGTAAACTGATATGGCAATAAGAAATAATTGAATATTGTTGCACATAAATAATTGGCGTCAGTGCATTAAACTGCAGATAGCATTGTATTTTCTTTTGTAATCGTTGTTCAAACGTTTTAAAAAAAAAAAAATAGCAATATCTCTAAAGGCTTGATATTTTTCATTTGTGCCATTTACCAACATCGTATTATATGACAGTCGTTAACGTTAAGTAATCATATAAATGTATTCCAATATTTATTTAGGAATCGTACAACAACATTACAATTATACTGGTGAATGGAAGTGAAGTTAAGTACCTATTGGAAAATGAACAAAACGTATTTAATTTTTATGTGCGTTTAGATAAAGTATTTTTTTTTTTTGATGATGAATTTAATTGAATTGAAAAATTAATGTGCACAAAATAAAATAAGTATACAGTTCATAAATGGTATAATGGTATATGTGTAGATTTTTTAGGTATGTTAATGAATAATGAGTCAATGACTATGAACAATTTATAATTATATTTGTTTAAATAATTACAGTTTGTAACTTTTAATTTAAAAACAATTTTTAATGTTATAATTAATTCTTTAATTAATTTGTAAGTAGAATAAATGCATTATAATATTTTAAATTGGACAAAGTAATATTTACACTAGATAGGTACCTACTTACGTCAGTTTAATGATTTTTAAATGTTATTCATTATAATTAATATGATATTGGAATTATTAAGAATAAAATCATTGTAGTACCTAATTAGTTACATAATATAATTATATTGATATATTTAATATAGAAAAAAATTATCTGTTTTTTCTATTACTTTTATACATATAGATAAGATAATTAAAAAAAAATATATGATGAAATCCAGCATGGTACTTCCTGTCAAAAAATATTAATTAGAAATACAAAAAATAAATCTAGTACCTACCTATCTTATAAAAAAAAAAAACTTATGAACTATGACGCAAGACGTGCCTACATGAATAAAAGCCGTTGGTATATTATAATAAACAAGGTTTAAGCTTTTTATGTTACAATAATTTTGACGTCAATCACCTGCAGCATTATAATATCTAAGCCCTAAGCAGACTCCTTCACGCAGAAAGCATTTTAAAAACATATAAATATTATATTAGTTTGAGATGCTGGGAATTTCATCAAAATAACTAATACAATTAAATACACACTGAAAATGTGTCAAGATGATAAATAATTGCCCAAGTCAATATAAGTAATGACCATAATATTATATTACCTAGGTATAATTATATGCAATTGTTAATTAACATTACGTATTGCATGATTTAAACGTGCTTCCATAAAGTCACATGATTATAATTATATTATTATCGGTATTTTATGTTATTATTTATTTTAATATTAATATACATAAGCCATTACTGTATTTTATTAAAATAAAAAATAAAACATAACTACATTAATGAGTTGCCAAAAAAAAAAAAAATATATGAAACGCGTTCTTCAAAAAAAATGTTTTGTTCTTTAGTCAAGTTTTTATTTTTTTACGAAATTCAACACTTTTTAATACTCATATACTACTTTTTACTCATATAAAATATCAAATGTATATAATGTAATATAGTATATATATTATAGAATAGATAAATACAATTGGCGACTATTTACTTTTCCGACACGGAATTATAATGACAAGTTAACAAATAAACCATGAACGGTATCAAATAAATTAAAAGCAAATACTGTATTAATTATATTTCTAGTAAAAATAATAATCTCTGTCATCCTTGAATTATTTAATATTACTATAAACGCACACTATGTTGCATTATTATTATTTGACCCAAATGAATAAAATAGTATGTCAATTCCAAATTCAAAGATAACAATATATTGTAAATATGTAGGTACTCGAAAATCATTTTTATTTTCCTGACTTCACTAGAAATCAGACTTTATTTATTTATAACCATCACTTTTAACATACGTAATTTAATCATTATATTTTAATCAAAGGTGGGCATTAACTTGTTAAAAAGTTAATTTTTTTAACTTTTTAATTTATTAACTTATTCAGTTAAAATAAATGTAAAATGTAATGTAACATGATTATTTAGTTTTAGCACTTAAACTAATTTTAAACAACTGTGTTAGTATTTCACGAAACAATAAATTTAACTACCTATATATAATTATAATTCATATTATGATTGAAAGGTGAAACAAAGTTCTTTTTTTGGTCGTTTCAGAAAATATCAAATCGCTCTAATTTGAAATAAATAATTGTATTCAATAATTATCATAGTGTATCTATACATTTACTTTACCTCAACTTAGTGTGTTTTAATTTGTGAATTGTACTTTTTAAAACATACATTGATACATTTAGTACCAATGACCTTAGAGGAAATTTAAAGGTTATATTTTATATTTTTTTTTAATATTTACTGCTTCAAATACGAGGTTATTAGCCGATTAAATTATATTATTTAATATTACACTATTAAATTAACTGATGGAGATGAATTTCTAATAATATACAGAGTGATTAAACTAGCAAGCTCGCCACCATTCTTGAGTGTATTAATGAATTTATCCAAATTCTGATTTTTGGTATTTTTAACAACTATAGGTACTTAAGGTTAAAGGCCATATTTTCAAATATTTAATTGTTTATACCAATTGACACGGCGATGGTATGGGGATATCATCAATGGTGTAGCCCGTTAACTGTTTGGAGCGTGCGTTTTAGGTTTTTAATATTAATTAATACATCTTTAGGTACTTTTTGTTATAAAAAGTCTCTGGCAGAATATTTAGATTTAAATAACTATTAACGTAATTTCAGTTATAAAATGTTTTATCACAATTATTGTTGGTTTGCTCATAATATATTTGTTAATGATATCGAAATATGTAAAATTTGTCTAGCACCGATTGTGTCTAGCACCAACCATAGGTCATCTCTGAAATGTTATGAAAAAATCTAAGTATTTGAAAAATGGTCCTTATTAAATGGTGCATATGCTTGAAAATTCCAAAAACCAGAGTCATTATTACACGGACACATTATTATTTTATTTATTTTATAGGTATTCTGATGTTTGTGTGAAATAATACTATTACGATTTTGCTTATATAAAATATACTTGCATAAAATGCACGGTGTTCAGTTCGAGTACACTTTGAGGTTTACAGATCAATTATGATATGCATGTGAAAAATACAATCTATATACGCTATGTCCCGCCAATTAATTTTTATTTATTAATTTACAATAGTGGAGATTTGTGTTTATATGGACGGACAAATAATGAATCACTGCATATTATATTGTATATCTATAATCATTGGTATGCTCTGGATAAATATTATTACAATTTTTATTTTTATTTACATTTAAACTATTTTATAGTTATTTGCTCTTTATCGAATATTTTAGTAGTTTCAACGACCATGATACTCACTTCACTGCAACAATACATGTTAAAAAAACGTCAACAATTAAACCATATAACATATTATTTTAGTCCCCGTGATTATGAACCATTATAATATATTTCAATAGATCATGAAAACGACGCAAAATTAATAATGATAAACTATTATACGTGGATGCCTCCTCTACCTATAACTATAATAGCTGACCCAGGGTCATGGTCGAAATAGACTCGCGGGTCGAAGAAAGGTCGTCGATAGACACCGCACCCATCAACGAAACATCCTGCACGTATGCCTCCTGCGCGTGTGTTATTATACCTAGGTAGTCGGCACGTGGAACTTTATGCATTTATATTTAGTCATACTTACTCGTTGTGTGGTCGTTCACCCGGGATACTAAAATAACTGTAACTTCTGCAATAGTTGTCCTATACAACTAGCTACCAGCAAAACCACGGGAGCACTATACACTTACAGGTCTAAAAGTCAAATATAAAATGGGACCCCTATCCAAAAATGTAAATAATCTTACAGTCTTATACAATCAAAGGTACTCTGTATACCGCTTCCTCACTTCCCATAGGGTAATCAAAACCATTTCCATGTTGAAAGCTGGTCGTTTTTCGTGCATTTAGACCAATAAGTGGAAGAAAAAAATTTACCCACTTCCGGAAGCCCGATTTTAATTTTGAAAAAAATATTCGAATTCCTTATTCGTTTTTCTAGGTTAGAAAATGGGTTTTCTATTTAATTTTTGCAGTAACTATAACACTAAACAAGAGGCGAATTTTGAAAAACACAAAGAAAATTAATTTGGTACTATACTATATGTAATTAGACATTACAAAAATAAATAAATCCATTTCCTACATAACCTAGAAAAAAAACTAATTAAAGGAATTAAAATATGTTTTAAAAATTAAAACCGGGTTTTTGATACTGTAAACATTTTTCTTAAAATCACATTAACAAATTGGCTATTTTGAGAAATTTTTATTTTAACTTTGAGTTTCAAGAAATAAAAGTGAAAACAATTTTAAAATATTAATTATAACCATATACCTACCTTATATTACTAGACAAGCAATGCGTGTAAGGAAATTTTAACCACATATATAGGGTGATTTTTGATTACTCGATTACTCAATATGATAGTAGTGCGGGATAGTAGGGTAATATATATATATAGGTATATAGATTATTGTATTTTGTCGTCAATACAAAATCGCTGCGAGATGTTGTTACGCCGCTCGTAAAGCAGTTGTTATATATAAAGATCTTGCCTAATACTTAATAGTATAATGTCTAAAGATTATAAAAAAAATTGAAAAATTATTGCATAAGTCAGTTATTTCTATTTCACCCTATATATGATTTAGGAAAATCTTGTATATGGACACCTAATAATATGTCCAATACATTTTCCTTTCTATTTTTAAAAACTCAGTTTTGAGCACTATAAATTAATGACTATTGGCCGAAACTATAATATACTTATATACCTTGTGATTACTATAAAAGTTGTTATATTATATAATATGTATAATACGAGTATAATATACTGTCTTGCATATTACAATTATAATATGCTACTTTGTATATTGTATAGGTACCTACACATTAAGTACCTACTTAATTACTAAGCTCAAGACATGCTAATTTAGGTAACTATATACAATAAAGAAAAATATAAATTCACCCAAATGATTGCTTAATATCTCGCCCAGATTATATTATGCTCTACTTGGGTAAAATCTGGGCCATTCTCTCAAATGAATGACGCCCCTCACGATGGATGTAGAAAATTGGTAGTTTGTAATTTGCACCAAATTAAAGATAGGTAATTTGCACCACTACAGGTAGCCGAAAACAGTGTTTGTAACTTGAACCAAAATAAGGGCCTGTAATTTGCATCACCGTAGGTAGTTGAAAATAGTGTTTGTAATTTGTACCAAAATTAGTAGAGATATGAATTCGATTGTCAAGTGCCTAATTTATTGTTTGTTGGTATCCTCGTTGACCCACACGGCAAAAGATAATTTTAGCAGTCAAATATATATATATATTTTTTTTAATCAATAATAAATTTATCTTTACAATATTCTGATTCTAAAGAATCAATAGTTCTAAATTTATTTATTAATACTAAACATTCGTTTTATAGAGCTGTTTGTGTAAAACGTCTACATTATTTGATTGATTTACTTCATTACTTTCATACATTTTTATTCATAAAGTTATTATATTATCCTCAATATCATAATGACAGATACCTACATTTTTGTTATTATTTTTTTTTTGTATGCTATACTATGTTGTCAAAAGATTAAGTGTCTTAATGGTTTTTGAATTTTTGAAGAACGATGATACTTCAATTAGGTACACTAGTTAAATAACCGAAATTAGCGGAATATCTAAACGGAATAATACTCTGTCTTTAGCTTCCCTTATTTCAATATATCATACTAATATACTATACTATCAACACTTGTACGTAGGTTCTATCGAAATAATAATCGTTTAGAATTTTGGTGAAAATTACAAACGCAGTTTAAAATGTTCGGTATAAATTATTTATAGGTATTGTATATATTTAGGGTCAATTTTCATGTAAATTACACCCATAATATTGCCTAAATCCCGGTAAAGCACGATTGAGCATAGACCTTTTTAGCAACACGATTGAGCCTAGAATATTTTATGCGATGTTGCCAAATTCACGTTGCCGAAATTTTGTAATTTATTATTTTCACGTATTAATACACCAATTATTATGATATCTGACGCGAACCGTGAGCCGAACCCCTCAGCTTTATCGACAATGTTATCGATTAATAAATTAGTTCTGGACTACTATTGAGACTATTATTGACTTAAAAATATTTTGATTTTATTATTTTCTTAAGACATTATTATTATTATTATTATTATTTCATTATTAGCAAAAAGATCTATATACTGTATTATAATGTGACTACTATTGAAACTATTATTGATTTATAAATATTTTGCATAATGTGACTAGGTACCTATATTACATATTGACTCTGAAAACATGAAATTATTTTGCCATGTTATATTTTGAATTATTATAATTATTTAAATAAATATTTTTGTATAATACAGTTCAAAATTGAAAATGGTAACGTTGCAGAGTTTTTTATGCTCAATCGTGTTGGTTTTCTTTTGTATTTAAATTTCCTTTGATACGCCGACAATTTTAGCTCAATCGTGTCGCAAAAAAGGTGTTTTATGCTCAATCGTGTCTCAGCCCTAAATCCGACCCTTATGGTTCGCTTTCAATAGCCTTAAAATCAATAAATCGTAGTGTAATATACTTTATATTAACAAAAACAGTATAATTATAGTATAACTATCTCATTTTAAGCTATTATAATCCTATATACTTATAATAAAATATAGGTACATTTAAATCATAATTTTATAAAATGTTAAAAAAAAACTAAAAACCAATTTCCAATTTGTACTGTTTGTTCACACTCCACCGATCAGCCACTTGCATTATTACGGAGCCCCGATTTTAAGATTCGACTTGAAGCAATGCAATTCCGAGCGTGGTTACCTCCATTGGGTGTCCGTTTTGAGACGTCATTATAACTGACTGCTGTTTCACATTATTATATTATTACATACGGTGGTCAGTGTCCGAAAAAATTGTCGTGTGTTTTTCACCAGAATTGTAAAGTGTTAGTAGATTACATTTATCTATTATAAATGTATATTATAACGTAATATGTAGTTACATCCGTTTGTTCTTAGTTTACCATACGATGGTTCGAAAATAAGATTATTATGATAGGTACCTAGTGTAATATTATATGAACGGTTTTTTGATTTTAAGTACTACTGTTTGGGGTTATGTTTACGAAATATTTAGATAAATAACAAGAAGAATTAAAAGATGTATGAACACTTTTGTATACAAATTTACAAGTGGCTCAATTTTATATAATATCAGTATATTGTACGTATTATACTACTTATGACTGTCACATTATCAAGAAATGTGTTCAAAAACATGTTTTCGTATTTCATCAAAATATTTAGATCAATACTTATATATTTTCAATTTAGCAAAAAAATAACTTTATCAGTGTTTTTAGAAAATGAAAACCATTCATTATTCGATTGCAAATAAAATCAAATGTACATACAAGTACCTAATCCTTTGACAGAACAGAGATAAAATTTAACTATTTCAGACGTATGGAAAAAAACAATATTGTATATTGACCTACGTACAATCTTTAACTGACAACTAATGAAATACAGAAATTAATTTCGTCAGACTTACGTAGCTATTGTAGTATTTTGCAAGATTTATTTTTAATATAATATATATATTAAAATGTTAAAGGAACAAAACCAACTACATGGATATATATTAACCAGACTGATACATTAAAATAGTACCAACTAAAAATATGTAGGTACTTCTATTATGTAGGTATTCGAATGTTTTGAGATAAGTGCATTCATAAAATATATAACACACGCAAAAAACCTTGGGATCGGTCGATCGATGTATTTTTCTTTCTATAAAACTTTAGATAATTATATGTAAGAGGATTATCACACTGCACCATTTGTGATAGGTTGTCTTTCAAACGTACAACATAATGGAAAATTTGCTTTCAACCGAATCCACTTTGTATTGTTACCCAGATAAACATTAACATTGAAATTATCAAATTTAAAAAACAAGAACATTATCTGATTATAACGTTATATTTGACAAAAAAAAAACGGTTGAAATTTGAAAACGTAACTATAACGGAATACGATAAATTAAAAAATTAAAAACCACAAAACAAAACATAACGATTAACAAAATATATAATATATCATTAAATAAAACATAATGCAAAACGTAATTGAAAGAATATCATCAAAAAAGAAAATAAAGCAAAACGAAATAATTTATAAGTTATAATATTGATGTCGTAGAAATATTTATTTCATGCGATTTATTATTTATTCGATATCTGGGCTATTCCCAGCATTAGTTATTATTTTTAAATTTAATATTTATTAATTGTTAGTAAAATAACATTTCAATTCTAAATGACGATAAATACAAAAATTGTGTAAAGTTTTAATTGTAAATAACATAAAACAAATTAATTTTCAATTATGAGCCCTGGACGAAAGACATTCACGCAAAATATTTTATTTTTTGTTTTTGTGTAATATTAGAGTAAAGTCACTCCATAAGAGTAAAGCAAACGGACACTCGATTTGTATACCATTATGATTAGGAATTCTAGTATTTATTAACCCGAAAATATGTATATGCACTCATATGCACTAAGAAACAACAAGTACGCACTTAAAATATGTTATAAAAAATGTATAATTTATTATTATTGGGAGGATTGTGGCTCAAAAATATGTCGTAGGAACACGCACTCGACGGTCACTGCCGCCGTCGCCTCTGTCGATATAGGTACTCGAGCGTCGTAAAAAACACGTTGGTCCACGTGTTAGTTACCAGCAATAATAATATATCCCTATCATTATTATTACGCTGAAGAACAACTATAGCCATCATGTAGTTCTGACCATCCGTAGATTACGTGGCAGGACATTCCGGACGAGAATTTCGGGGCTTAAATAAAAAACGAGACGCTACCGTAGTCACTGATTATCCGATGTCGGCGGGTAACGTCTGCACCTAATGGTATAGACGCATTCGTTATCGTAGCCAGACACGCGTGTAGGCTTACCGTCGATTGTTGTAGTACATTATAATAATATGATGTCATCGAATAAGACGTATATGTATAGGTATAGCAGAGGTGCAGGCCAAACAATCGATCTCGGGTAATCTCCAAATCCTATTGTTAGAACTTGTAAATTTTTTTTTTGGGCTAGTAGATAAGTAAGGTATATAAATATTTTTGATTAAACTTTTGAAATTGAATTTTGTCACATGAAAATGAATACCGAGCTACATATTTTGATGATAATTTAGAGTAGCATCTTGGCTTAGCAGCCAGTTACTATTCCTCAGATTACAATCAACTGCAGGCCAAGGATATGCGATGACGCTTTTTACGTCAACTGCAATATAAAATTGAACATTAATTTTTATTTAATTTTACATTTTAATATTATTATATATAATATAAGTATGATTTTTATTAACGACGACTAAAAAATAAGAAAACATTTTTTTTTACACGAGTTGATCTTCAAAGGAAAAATATTTAATATATTCTCAGTAGATCTTAATCGAATAAAGTTTGGTCACTTCTGATATTAAAATATAGCGTATAACTGTGTTTCATAACATCTTAGCAGCATTGCAATAAATCACATTTGCCTTTACGGGATTATTATTTATCGCATACTCGGCTTGATTGACGGTGGTGCCGTTCGATATTGTATTATTGTTACTGTTAATCTCCGAGATAAAACGATTAACCGGTAAGTCTCCCGAATACGATCGATTTGTCGGTCTTTGTTTTTTTCATTTCTAATCTCCCCGCTCGTACCCACCACCGACGACGCCGCCGTAAATCCTATCGCCGTATTAAACAAACGAACAAACGTTCATCGTTCACCTATGTGATAAAACCTGCAGTGCAATAAACCTGTCGGCCGGGATTTTTGGCGATAACCTTTCCGGATCGGTGATAATACGCGCGAATTGTTTCGACCGCGACTGCTGTTCTCTCATCGCATTCGACATCACGCACTACACCCGGCAGGATCCACCTCGGTTTTCACGGCCGGGCTGACTGAACTATCATTTTTTATTTTCATCGAAATACTATTATAATCGATAGTGTTGTTTTCTCGTGGCGTCCATACGGTGTGTACATATCATGTATAGAACACATTGTTAGTACTAGCCGGTAACCTTTGTACCAACCGAGTCGTAACAATACACAACTATACGTTGTCGTGACATTTTCGAGACATTTCCATTGTCGATCGCGAGTTTCGTTAAGGCCACTGTCTACGTGGCGGGTATCTGTTTCGTCTCACCAGCATCATCGCCTGCACTTACCGAGATAGTACTGTTATCGTTATTGTTATAATCATCATAATATTATAGTGTTCCCGCCAGCGCACCCAAAGGTTCGCAACTTGAGTCTCGTCGGCTTGACGACGGTAACTAGTGGATATTATACGTCATACCATAAACCACGACGACGGTAAACCACTGAGCCATGGTGGAAGTACAGTCGCAGACAGGGAGTCCCAAGCCAATGGTGATTAGGAGGTGCACGGAAGTGCCCATGGCCATGGGGTCACCCACGGCGTCGGAGATGACGCGTCGTCGGCGACGGCGCTCTCGTCTCATGTCAAATGCCTCGTCAGTGGTGTCAGCCGCAGCCGCCGGCATCCCGGCCTCCGAAAAACACAAGATATCGTGAGTATTTTACCTATATCATAATTATGCTGTATAGCGTAATGGATTTTAATATTGCGCATGTTGAGAGGACGTTATTAAATTCACAATTTTAAAATAATCATAACATGATACAAAATAAAATATCAAAAAAAATCCGACGTGGCGGTCCCTGCAGGATTATTAATAATTATCTCCATAAAATTTGAGAATAGGTCACTCAAGAAAAGGAAAACGGATTAATCTGAGCATAAAATGTATTGTGTTATGTGTTGGTAAGGTGGAGACAGCACGTGCGGGTATAACGGCAGTTACTAGGATTTTTCAACATATCTACTGCAAGAGACCAGGGCACCTGTAAGGCCATATTGCCAGGGTTGGAAATCACCATTTTAAGGTGGTTATATTTTAGTGTAGCCATATATAGGAAAATCTGTATCATTAGGTACCCGGGGACGGCACAATTATTTGGGCTTAGAGGGGAAATGCCATCATTTACGCCGGGCACAGCACTCCACGCAAACTTAATGGAAAACGGTGCTCCAATTAAAGATATCGTTCCAAGTATTATGGCCCAAAGCACTACCGTATCGGTTGCTGTTCATTGTCACGCGGAAAAATGAAATGAAAATGAAAATGTGACACAAAATAATTGCGGTAAATAAATCTAATTTCATCATGTTTTTTTTTCTCGGTATTTGATGGACACACTGAAATCTCCGCACAGCAACAACGAAGCACTTATGCACTTGGTAAAGGCCACTATCGGTGGAGGTTTTCTGGCCATGCCTGAGGCTTTTCACAACATCGGTATAGTGATGGGGGTCATAGGCACCTCAATTCTAGGCCTTTCCGTGTTGAACATGATGTCGTGCATAGTGAGTATTCGCGGGGAACGTCTCTGGGCTGATAAAACCCAACCAGAATAAGTATAAAAGTCGGGTTTAAAGCAGCCATAAATGCTGTGACCGGTCTTGGGAGATATATCGAGATTTAAATGAAAAATACGCATGGTATGGGATTTGAACCTGTGACCCACATGCCGGACTGTCGGACTCGTATCTGTGAGTTACCGCGATCTTATCATAATATTAACCTCGATATCCTCCCTCTTGGGCCAGAGTGACAGTGTATATGGTTGAGAAGAGAACGCAGGCGTTTTTTAAGTTTAAGGTTTTAAGTTTGCAGCCTCCCAAAAAGGAATTTGACATGCCAGCACTCTTGAGTGGATCAGTTTTTGGAAATTATGAATAGTACATAATAAATGTGTCAAAAGCACCTACAATGAAGGGCAAATGGGGACAACTCCACCCCTAGCTTTTTCAACGCATATTAAAACACCAGAGAACTTGATCACTGCCTTCGTTTTCATTTTCGTTTTGTACATCGTCATTGAGTAGGTCACTAAAACCGCGGATGTGTTGAGTTCGAATTCAATTATAAATAATGATTCCGAGTGAACTTTGTTTAATACAAATTACAAAGTATATTTTACAATATTTTACAATATACTTATAATAACTTATGAGGAACTTTGTACTATATTTTCATTAAAAATTATCAACTTTTAAATCTGAGGCATGAAAATATCTTGCAAAATTCGTCATATGTACCTTACTAAAACCCAAAAAACTAATAAATATTCGAGCATATTTTTTTTAGTAAACATCCAAGTTCAAATGTTTACGAAATTTTATATTTAAACGAAGAATAACAGTTTTGGATATTTTATTTACCTTTTTTTATCTTTCAAAAATAATATTTGAAACTTTTACGTACCTTTATGGCTATATTATTTATTCTACTACTAAGTTTATAAAATATTTAGACTAATTTTAAGTCATCGTTGTCTATTATACTATGAAGCACCCATTACTCACTTCTTAATACAGTGAGTTGGTATTGGCTCGAATGTTAATAAAAATAAAAAATGTATTTCATATAAATACAGTATATGTAGGTAATAATTAACACTATAATAAAGTATACTTAGTAATATATGCTAACAAAACATCTCCGCTAAGGATCGTTTTTCGTGTGCCATGAGTAATGACCAATGACCTATCATTAAATCCAAATTTAATACATCTATTACAATAGATACACACAACACCTACGACCTACTTTATATCAGCAGAATAACCATAGATTTTTTTTAAACAGTTTTTATTACATAATAAAGGCATTATATTTTCAAAATTTGTATTCTGTTTTCAGTTTTTTGTTAATAAGTAACATACTTTCAATTTATGTAAATCGGTTACATCATTGGATAGGTATGTTGACTGATAATTATTTATTATTGTTTTACTAATGGCCAAAATATCGTATAACCATTAGGAAACTAAATGTAAGATAATGTCTTTACATTAGTCAATAATTTGTACTTAGACAAAAATGCCACACCCAAGTAAGTTTAAGAATTCGGGAAACACTCTCTGCTGTATATTAGGTGTAGTACCTATTGTTATTGACCTTGCCAGTGTAAATAATGTGTTAAAATCACATTCAATATTTTATTAGTCCCTCTAAAAATATAATTTTTGAATTACAACAAAATAATTAAAATTGTTATCTTTCATTTAAGTATCAAACTCGTAAATATTTCAGATACCTTCCATATAATATTATCCATAGTAATGCAAGTTCTCTGTTATTTGGTTTTTTTTAATACGTTATTGGAACAGTCAGACTCAATAACACTATTTGTTTAAAATTGCACTTCGATCATTCGGTCCTACAATAAACTAATAACTATATGAAATTACATTTTGTTTTCTCGACACTATAAAAACACCATAGAATTTTGTGAAAAAACTTTGATCAAAATTTTAATTTTAAGTTATAAAAGTACAGTAAAACTTCCTTACAACGGACCCCTTATAATACAGAAATCTTTTTTAAAATAGTAAATAAAAATGGAAACCCCTCTATAAAATTCGGTTGGTACCGAGAGATTTCGTTATAAGAAGGTACTTCTAATAAAAGCGTATTTTTTTTATTTTAATGCATTTACTCAAATTACACCACCGATACATGCATTGAATATGCCTAAGATTGTACCTCCTATACTATGGACAATATATTATTATACTATACAAATATTATATTATTTTTATAATATAATTTGCAATGACACGTGATCTTATGATTTAGGTTCGGTGCTCGCAGACAATGCGGTCTGGCAAATATGTTGACATAATCTTGGCTGAACAGAATGGTAAAAAAACCGTTGGCAATGGAGATGATGATGGTAACAATGGCAGTAAACAGCTGGCAAGACAGCGGCACAGCAATGAGTTGGTGCTACCATCAATGGACTATCCCGACACCGTGGCCAATGTCTTAAAGTATCGCGCCCATGGCCGGTTCGCCAGGTTCGCGTCATTTGCCAGGTAAGTGTATCGTTCGATAAATAATTAACCATAATCGGAACCATCGTCCACTGGCGTGATAAGGGTTAAGTAATGAGGGTTGTATCTACGCCGACATCTCAGACACCTTACGTCGCTGTAGCTACCATAGGGTATTATAACAAAGTGACAAATGTATATAAAACAAATTTAGCGTTTGAATGAAAATGTATGGTGTTCCTCTATATACATAAATATTATAATGTCTTTTTCATAAATACGTGACTGTCCATTTTCCCCGACCCTATATACGTCATCGATATATTTAATACCAATGGCGTAGCCAGGATTATGAAATAGGGGGTGTTTTAAGTATAGATTAAACCCAAGTTTTTACAGTTTTCGTATATAAATAAATTTAGGGTTCAGGGCTTGACTTGTTGTACAAAAATTATCGAAATATGCAGTCGAAATTCTCAAAATATGCTTAAATATATGTACTATGTAGGAACATTTTTAAATTATTTTTGAAAAATCATATAACATATTGCAATTTTGGTAATAAAAAACTAAAAAATAAGTAGGTATATAAACCTGATAAACCTGATAAAGAAATAAAGAAATAAATAACAAATTAATTTTTAAAAATACTGGCATACAATACTAGGTTAATAAATAAGTAATAACGGATAACGTGATATGTGAACACGTACCTATATCTACTGATGTTCATTTCTTCGTACAATCTACAATCTAGATGTCAAATATAGTTTAAACACAGTTTTGTCACAAAGAGACTTATGAAATCTTACGCATATGCGAACATAGGGCCAACTGTAACCAAGCTCTACCAAAACTTTAACAGCCTTCCGCCCCTCCGAAACATTTACTTAATTTTTTTAAGCTTATTCAATTTTATAATAGTATGGTATTAGGCTTCGGCCTCCCCAAATCTCAAAATTATCGCCTATTGTACCAAACCAAACATAATATTTTTTAAGATATTTTTCAATGTTATCCAAATATAATTTTTCCCGACAATTGTATGTACATTTAAGTTAAGAAATGCACATATATGCAAATTCAAACTTTGTATTTAATTTCGCCATTTCATAAGACAAATTTATAACTTGCAAGCAGTCCCGAACCCTATAAACAATATATTTATTAGGAGGGAAAATATCAATGGGGGGGGGGGGGGGGTTTAAACACCCAAAAACCTCCCTTGGCTACGCCACTGTTTAATACAATTCTATCACTTTTTTAAGTAAAAGACCCACGCTATGAATACTATTTAACTTACTTATTGACATTTGAATTTGATACAATTAACCTTATACACCTAATTTTAAAAATTTGCCAATTTACCATATTATTTGTTTATTTCAACATTTTGCGAAATTATATTCACAATTAGAATGGCATACCCACATCTGTTCTCACATACGTTCAGACGTACTTACAACATACCAAATTTTACGTTCATAATAATCAAGTTTCTCTGTTATTTTTGAAATTAGAGTGAACATTTAAAAGTAAGATTATTTTCTAAGGAATCTTATAGAGTTTGGTGGATATTTTAACTATAAACTTAAAATTATGAGTATTTAAAAAAAAGAAAAAAAATAGTAAATAGTATTTTCGTAAACGTATAATTTGCTATGTTGTACGTTTGTAAGACGGAGGCTACTCATACAGATGTGCCCTCTGTGCCCTCTTGATATAAAAAAACTACCTATTTATCAGTTGGCTGTCTTACATATTTGGAAAAGCACTTAGTATGGGCTTGGATATATTTCTAAAATAACACTAAAATATACCACTATCACCAATATCCATTACCTCTCTATTACTGCTATGGATAATGGTTTCCTAAAGGTTTCTTTATAATTTTTATTTGGCCTCAGTGTTTCACTGAGGAATGTTTTTGTGGAGGCCTAAGGTATAAATGCCATTAGATAGGTACAAACACATAAACAATAATAATGAATCAATTAGGTACATTACACAATATACAATATCACAATAATAAATAAATTGGTTAATATATTACTAGAAACGTCAACAAAAACGTATACCTAAATAAATATACAAAAAGTAATTAAAATATTGGAAAACATCAATGTGTATAAAATAACTATAATAATAATAAATTGGGTAACGGAGTGGCCGAGCGGATCAAGGAGTCTGTTGCGACGCACACCGACGTCGGTTCGAACCCAGCCGCGGGTGGCATTTTTCTTCGGGCAAGTTACGGTGTTCGGAGAAAAGTGCCGCCATCCCCCCACCCTGGCATGTCAGATACCTACGGGTGCCAACTAAAAAATCTGACAAACACACACGTGTTCAGTGTTTACACAAAACCACAGTTCCATCCCCCACAGTTCCACAAGTTCATCAGTAGTTGAAGCCTACCCCTTCCCCCCCAAAAAAAAAAAATAATAAATTGTTTTTAGTATGTTTTTTTTTAATTTTCATCCCGGAGGTTGGTTTACAACTCCAATTCTCCATTCTACCCGATTACTAGCTTTTTCTTTAAGTTCCTTAAAGGTTTTGACTTTTGCATCACATTTACTTTGTCCTATATAAGAGTTTCAGGGACGTCCTGCAGTTTTCTTTTCTTCTATCATAGCTTCTAATATTATATTATGCAATTATTCTGGGTGTCTCAGGGCATATCCAACCATTTTTCAGCGTCTTGCTCTAATCGTATCTATAAGTGTACGTTTTTCTCCTACAGTTCTAAGTACTTCTTCGTTCGTTTTCCTTCGCCTACAACACTACATCTCGAAGGCTTCTAGTTTTTTCTTTTCGATATCATTTAAAACCCAAGTTTAATTTCCATATGTTGCAACACTCCATACATATGTTTTTATAAGTCTCTTCTTGATATTGAGATGTAACTTTTTTGAAGTGAACAACTTATGTTTTTTACTAAAGGTAGTTTTTGCTAATGCTATGCGTTGTTTTATCTCGCGGGTACTCTTGCCATCAGATGTGATTTTGCTCTCTAGGTATACCATTTCCTCTAATTGCTCCAATTTTTGACTACTTACTTACTTTTGGGTCTCTAGCGCAGACTAAGATCTTCGTTTTCGCACTATTTATTTTTATTTCTTATGTTCTGAGCATATCATCCATTTTTTCAACTGCACGCTGTATGTCACCTTCACTCTCTGCTATTACCACAATGTCATCGGCAAAACGTATCATTGAAACAATTTCTCCACCAATTTTGATTCCAATATTTAGTCTTGTTAGCTTTGCTTTCACTATATTTATAACTTTTTCGATGTAGCAGTTAAAAAGTGGTGGTGATAACGTTCACCCTTGTCGGACTCCTTTTTTATTTGAGCGTTAGTTGTGATTTCTTCTTTTTTAAGAAGCTGTCTGTTTCTTGTAAAGACTGTGGATGATTCTCAGGTCTTATTGTTCAACACCTAATATCTAGTAGGTACCTCCTATATATGTAAGTTAGATAAGAGGTTCTGCAAGGTTTATTACAGTAGAACTTCGATTAACCGTCACTCGATTAACCGTCACTCTCTGTTATCCGTCATCGGTCACCGCCGAAAAAAAAAATAATTATCTTCAAAATAATCAAAAAAACAAACTAAAATGACAGATTTTTTTTTTATAATATGTGTGGTATGTATGTTTATAATTTGTTACAATATAAGTATTTTTTTTTTTTTTAAGTACACACGTAAAATATGATAAATATATAATAAATGTGTGTATGTATATGTATTTACACGTTTTTTTTGCAAAATGTCCGTTAACCGTCTATTCGATTAACCGTCAAAGCCCCGGTCCCGACAGTGATGGTTAATCGAAGTTCTACTGTACTTTAATTCATTGAAATTCATATTGCTTTCGTGTATTTATTCATTATGGCAAGGCAGGAAAGTAATTATATTTATGACACATTGTGTTAACTCATGTGATACTGCCATGGTGGTGCTAATAAATAGTTGTTATTATTTTTATTAAAGTTTAATATTATATACTATATGAAATAAAATAAAATATGTCAACACCAATTTATTAATGATAAAATATTTGTTTTTATGTTTCGTCAATTCCAACCACGTCTCAACAACAACTATGATACTATCGAAAACAGAAACTTTACAAGTGCCTCGCTGGTGGCAACCTATTATGGAGTGAACATCATATACGTGTGCATCGTATCCAGCACGTCTAAACAGGTAGGTACCATGACTCACGATCTAATTCGGGACATTATGACATTATGTTAGTTAATTGGAAAGTCAGAATATACCTAATTCAAGATGTAGTGCGACTATAAGTGTACAATATTTTTTACAATAATATTTTATATCTACAATTTTCGCTAACTTACATTCGATAAAAACTATTAAATAGAGTAACTCTTGATAATATTGAGAAAAAAAAATTTTGAAATTTATTGAGTTTTGAATGAATGAAAATAATTTATAATAAACAAATCAAATTTTAAAATTTTATGTTTTTCTAATATTTTAAATTCTTTTAAAATTTAAAATTGTAATAGTTAGTACAATTCATACGCACCTACTCCGAAATAGTACATTTCATTTTATATATTTCCTGCATTTGGGCTACCCTGCACCTACTCGTGGTCTTGGGTATCTACGCAGTTAGAGCTGGTTAGGTAAGTTATACAGGGTCATCTATTTAACTGGCTTCACTTATTAGTTTTTTCTTAATCAGTTTCTGTAGAATATTATTTTTTAAAACGTTAGGCTAATTAACGCAAAAAATCGATTTTTGTTACTTTTTATCATAGTGGTTGTATTTAATTTATTAATATTAATTTGTCAGTATTTAATATACATACCTGTCTAATGAATGTGGAGCATAAAATATTATGTATGAATTTAAAAACCTGTATTACAGAACTCTATTATTTATATATCAGACTCGGGTATCATTTAGATTTATATTGGAGTGTAACTCTACTTACGTTTCACTGTACCTATATTTGGACATTTATACTTTATAAAATAAATAAATCAAACATATAAATAAAAATTATATAAAAAAAATAAATTATATTTTTATTACTTATAACTTATGAGCGAGTATATATTTTGCATGTTGAACTAAATATCTTTTGTATAGTTAATAATATGCTCATTTATTTTTATATGTGATTTTTTTTTATTTTTAAACAAGATAATATACAATATATATATATATAGTATATAGTACATTTCATTTTAATAAAAAAACTAAATTAGAATTCAATCTTATGTCAAATGAATTTTTGTATACATTTAGGTTCCTACATTATGTATCGTTAGAATTTCAAAACTATGATAGGTACCCGGTATTGATGACGCTCACAGAGTATAATCAATATTTTTATTAGTATTTTTATTTAGGTACTTTGTATATTGCTAATTATTATTTAAAGATGATGTATTTAAACATTTTCTCCGATAAGACTTAGTTTGATTTTGACTGCAATTCAATTTAAATATAGTTTAAATTAACAGGTCTTATGAATATGATAATGAGTTCAATGTTCATACTGGAATTTTTAGAAAAATCATAGTAACAAATATAAAAAATTAGCGAGTAGTGTGTTTGTCTTTGGATGTACACTTTCTAGCTTTCTAATAAATAATTAACAAGGTTACTCGTTACTATTAAATGCCAATTCACTAACATACTCTGAACTTATACATTTATAATAACGTACAATACATCAATACCTATAATGGTATTGTTATAACAACATTTACACTATGGGCACCCCCCGCTCGGCCCTGTTTTAGCTCATCGACCAGTATACTTCCGAAGCGTCTGAAGACTCGTGGAGCCATTCACTGCACGGTATTTCCATTCGCTGGTACCCGATCATCATCTCGGTGCTAATTTTGCCTGTGGGTATGATCCGATTAATGAAATACATGGTCCCGTTCTCGGTGGCCGCCAACGCGTGCATGCTTTCTGGTACCGTGGCCGTGTTCTACTTCATTGTATTTGGCGATGGCAGCCAGGACCCGATTCCACCCGAGGAACAAGCCAAGTTGGTGGTATGGCCGGCCACCCGATGGACGCTGTTCGCTGGCAGCTCCCTTTGCTCATTGGAAAGCGTCGGAATGGTAATTGCTTTAAACTATATCACACATATTATATTTTAATTCAATTATAGTGGAAGGTATACTACGATCAAAACGTTTAAAAAGCTAAATATTATTTCATATATTTAGTTTCAGTGTTTTTATAAATAATCGAAAAAATATTTACACATTAATCATTGAAAAAAAATTCTTAATCGCTGTTTTAAAAAACACATTGTTTAACAACATAGAATAAGTTTTTGAAAGTAACATACCTTAATAAAATAGAGTAGGTTAGACTAAATACTTGTATAGTATTTAATAAAATATAAAATTCAATAAAAAACATACCTTGGTAGGCACGGTCGATGGGCGGAGGGATTTACACACCAAGATTTATTTTTTCCGGATGCAATTATTCATGGTACGTTTTCACCTAAAGTTAATTATTATAAGATCCTAATGTGATATTACCATAATATAAGTAGGTTAGGCAAAATATAATATTATCATTATAGGTATAACTTATAAATTATAATCACATATTTATAAATTTCTTTATTTTTAAAAGCATTAAACATTTGTATACGTTTGGCGTGAATAATCAAAAAACCTATAAGATTTCGAATGAAAAAATTCGCAAGCGTTAGTGATTCCTTGTGCGCTTGAACTTTTTATTGCCCAAAACTGTGGAGAAAATATTTATTTTTCATTTATATTTTATGTATCCTCTAAATAACTTAAACAGTAGAATATTAAATAGTAAATATAACCAGATCACACCGATGATGTAGGTATCGAAAGTTAGAAAATTCTAGTTGTCGGTTATGTCTGAAAAGTGAATTATCTATATTAATCGGTCACCTACTAACCTAATCATTACGGTGTTAACTTGATTACATCACTCTCTATACAATGTTTTCTTATAATATTTCGCCTGTTATCTATAGCTACTTACAGATTGGAAAGTCCATAGTATTTTTATTGAAAATATCTACAAACCACTAAAAAAAGTTTTTAATAATATTATGTTATTGATACATTTTTTATTTATGATTATTATTTTTGTTTAAAAAAATAAATTTTGAAACCACTGGGAACCACTTAAAAAATTGTGGAAGTGAAAAAATAACATGAATTTGCGTCCGGGTTAGAATTCATTAAAAAAGGTTCATTTACCTGTTTTGATAGGCAATTTTTGTGCACCCCTTATTATTGGGATCACCGATCGTAGATATACGGATAATCGTTTTCGACGTTTGCACCAACGTAGTATAATTATAATTATTTTAATAGGTCAGTACCTACAACATTTATTATTATGTATTATTTAATAATAAATAATAATATTATACTTTACCAACGAAATAAAATGCAACTGTGGAGAGTAAATAGATTAAGTTATTCAATTTATTATAGACTACCAATTCAGTATTAAAGATAATATACAAATGTTTTGAAAAATCGAATAGAAATTAACATGACATGCATTCATAATATCTAAATATATTTCTTAAACACTTACAATTAATTTTTAATTTGAAACCTATTGACGTCATTGTCATACTATTTATTTTGGTTATTTAGATTAATTTGTTTAATAACAGACTCCAATATTTTAATTATATGTTTTACGACCCTATAGTCGATGTGTTGAGGATTAATTATCACGTATTAGTATTATGAATGAGTATAAAATATCACGTTAAAATATTAGATGGTACCTAATATTCAATATAATATAGGCATACCTATATAATATTTTTCCTTGTGAAATAAACAAATTAAAGAATTACGTTTTGACTCCATATAAGTCTTAATGATAAATCGAACACGCAGTAGTAATATACTACACTAGTTTAATCTCTAATTAAATACTTTTTCAACTGAGCTATAAACGTGATCGAATAACATTATATCAATATAAAATACAATCATAAAATATATTTATTACCTACCTACTTATATTATTATAGCTGTACTGATTTTCCTTCACATTATAAAGTTAATAAGTAATTGTAAATTGAATGAGTTAATTTCTATACCGGTGAATGCTAGATTTTTCCGATACTAGACTGTGATTGGTTTATAACTTATGTATATACTACGATAATTGATATTATATTTATATACATTTTTTTTACTATATTACGACAATAATTGATTCGTCGTTCTTAAAAGCCTTGACTATGATGACTATGATCGCAGATATTATAACAATATATAGGTACATATGCATAAATATATATATTATGATAATCAGGCATTATTAAAAATGGCTAGTCTATGTTGACTCTGACTATTTTTCATTGATATTATTGGCTACCTAGTCATTTTAAAGAATGCCTATAACTAAGACAGACAATGGTAGAACAATTTAATATTAATATATATATTTTTGTGATTGGTCAGTCATTGTCGTTACTGATTATGACTGTGTCATCAATAGCAATTTAATCAACAAATAACTATCAATTTAAAAAAAAAAAATTAGTACACGCAATTTTCGTAATTTTCAATTATTTTCGTGTAACATTTAGTCAAAAATTTATTTGTTAAACCAGAATAAAAAGCCTGATTTTTTCTAAATTTAATACATTTATTCCCGATGGCCTGTCTTTAGAATTTTTTTCAACCATGTTGCCAAAATATTCCCAACATTGCGATTCGATCGTTTTACAGACCCTAGATTGTGGCTGTGCCTTAGTTTGCCGTGAACTATTTTAACATCACCCCACATGAATTACACACAAATTAAATCCTATTTCTTAAGCACGTTTAGATTTTAACGGTCTGAGTAGTACAAGTTTTGTTTGATGGTCCTGATAATTCATAATAAATTTAAATTAATTAAAACTTCAGCTTTGCATATCAATAAGGTCAAATTGGCCTCGTGAGTTGAATGCATTATGAGATATTGGTAGGTTCGGTTAGGTTTATATCGAATAGATTCGATGATTTTTTTTTTGACAGTGCCTAAGAATAATTATACTTAAGAGGATGTCAGCGCACTATTCGTTTTCTCTATATGGCCCACGCGCAACATAGACAAAACGCATTTACGCAAAATCATTTTTTCTATGCGTTTAAATAATCTTAGAGTAAAGTCACCTATTACAAAAAAGATAGAAAATAATATTTTTGAGGGAATGAAATATATTTGATTTTATATTTTATTATTATTTGACTTTGTATTCCACTTTCAAAATAAATAAAAAATGTTGTAAATTTAAATGATGTTTAAATTGTTCTGAGACAATATTTAGACAAATTAATATGTCATTCCCTCAAAAGTATTATTCTCTATCTTTTTTGTCATGGGTGACTTTACTCTAAGATTACTTAAATACATAGAAAAAATGATTTTGCGTAAATGCATTTTCTCTATGTTGCGTGTGAGCCAGAGAGAGAAAACAAATAGTGCACTGACAGCCTCTTAAATAGATTATAATGGTTTCCTTGGTAATATTACAATAATTTGTCTTTAATTCATAAACCATGTGCTCGTTTGATACTAATCGTTTAATACATAGTGCTAATGTACGCTTTCTAAATTGTTGCTTATATATTTGATGAGTCATTCTTTCCTATTGAGTTTTAGTGCATCATATTTATGAATGCATCTATATATATTATAATCATTTGCACTTGCTCTACTCCATTTTCTTTTTAAATTTTTCCTTAACTAATATTCACTTCTTGTAATCGTAACACATATTCCCCTTTATTTAAAAATGATTTATTATCCCCAAATTTATATTTTAATAAATAATATTTTAATGCATCGTAAAATTTTTGAAAAAAAATAAAGGTAATGGTTCCAGATAACTTAGGTACCGAAAAGTATAATCATTTTAAATACAAAATACCTATCCGGAATACGGGTTTAATTAATAGTATAAGAAATAGAAAGCTCATATTATGATCATACAGTTTATACACAAAATAGTAATAGGTACCATTAAATTATGATATATAAAATTATTTTATTTTTGAATCTAAAAGAACCTATTTAGTTAACAAATTCTGGTTCGGTTTTGGTACTTTATTTATTATAGTAAAGGTTTCGGTTCCAGAACCGGTTCTTTTATGTTTGGTCCAGTACCTGCATTATATATCTATTATGCATTTGTACGACCATGTTCAGTGCAATGAAGAATATTAGAGTTCATGAAAATTTTACTTGAAATTATATGAAGTATCCAATAGTATCCAATAACCTACTATGATTTCGCAACTAAACGCTTTTCATTAAACGCTTTCAAAAATCAAACGTAGGTAATACCATAAGGTAACAATACCTTTATACCGTTCAAAACGTAAAAAACAATGCAAAAAGAAGTACATTATTTTTTTTTTACTTAATAAAACTTTTAAAAAAACTGTTTATTTATAGCGTTTATTTATTTATTTATATATACTTAGTTACGTTAAAAGTAAATACATATTTTTGTTACTTTTGACTTTTTCTTATCATTGCATACCTAATATTATTATCTTCACCTAACCGAGTTATAAAAAAAAACTAATAGCTTGCCTAGTTCTGCAGTTAATAAGGAACATGATAATATAATATTGAAACGTTTAATATTATACGCACATTATGCGTTTAAAAAATGTGTAAGCCTGTAACAAATTATGATATGGCGTAACCTGTTGTATGCTCTTTGCATGTGCTCGTGTCATTGTTCGGTCAATCACACAAAAAGTTGTTGCATATTGAGAATGCTATGAGCAGGCCGCTGGAACTCGCTGGACCACCTTACACGCTGCACCGGTCCGTGGTGGTCATTATCATAATGAACAGCGTGCTGGGACTGTTTGGATATTTGCGATACGGCGACCAGTGCGCGGGAAGCATATCACTCAACTTGCCACAGGACAACCAGTTAGTATACCTTTGATATTATGCGTTTTACTTTTTTGGGAGGCTTAATAAAACATGTGCGTCGTGTGATATTACACAAGGTGTATATATAAAAAAAAAACAATTATAATAAATTAAAACTGAATACTAATCTAAAACATAATAATATATTATAATGGTCCGATAAAAAACGCGTTTCTCTACAACGACAATTCTTAAAAAAATTACTTTCCAAAACCATATACGAAATTGTTCCCCATGCGGTTGACACGTGATAGAAGATTGTCAACATGCAATCGCATTATATTTCCTGCATTTCGGCTACCCGGTGAGCTGCACTTACTCGTGGTCTTGGATATCTACGCAGTTAGGTAGGTAGGTTAGGTAGGTTATACAGGGTCATCTATTTAACTGACTTCACTTATTAGTTATTTTTTAATCAATTTCTGTAGAATATTTTTTTTTTATTAAAAAACGTTAGGCTAATTAACACAAAAAATCGATTTTTTACTACTTTTTATCAGAGTATTTGTATTTAATTTATTATTATTAATTTGTCAGTATTTAATATACATACCTGTCTGACGAATGTGAATGCATAAAATATTATGTATGAATTTTAAAACCGGTATTACAGAACTCTATTATTCATATCTCAGACTTTTTTTTAGATTTATATTGGAGTGTAACTCTACTTACGTTTCACTGTATCTATCTTTTGACATTTATACTTTATAAAATAAATAACTCAAACATATTAATAAAAAGTATATAAAAGAAAGTAAATTATATTTTTATTACTTATAAGTTATAACTTATAAGCGAGTATACATTTTGCACTTTGAACTAAATATCTTTTTTATACTTAATAATATGCTCATTTATTTTTATATGTGATCTTTTTTTATTTTTAAACAAGATAATACACAATCTATACAAATTTGTACAATAAACGTATATGATAAAAGCACAAATAACAATGAGACGAAAAAAACGAGGGTAGAAATCACGCATAGGTGACACTAGGGATCAAACTTTCCGAAATAGTTATTAATATTATTTAATTTTTAAATATCTGTATTAGTATTTTTAGTAGTTTAATTTTAAATTTTAATACAATAATACATTGATACCCATATTGGTAAATGTGAAATGACAATGACAGGTTTCCTCATTTATTTTTAAAACGGTTTTTTTTTGCATAGATTATTTTAATTTTTAAGAATAAATACAACTTTTTAATTTTTCAAAAATTCGGTTTTTTTTAATTTTCCGAAATTAGATAAACCATTGTATACGAAAAACGATTCTGTGCGGTTAGCTTAGTCCTTATAATATTATTATTTTTATTCGTTGCTATTATGATATGCAAATCGTTAGAAATTAAAATCCCATTTTTAGTGGTTTTTCGTAATTTATCGGTAGTTTTTCTCGACGCTTTCTAAAACTACTTGGAATTTTTCAAATTTGACCTCCTAAAAGTACCAACTAGGTTAACTTTTCTATTAGAAAAGATTCTGATCTTAAAAATTGAAGAATACTTACTATCCGAAATGTTACTGACAGACAGAAAAAAAACTCACACATCATTGTAAAACCAATACATTCTTTCGCTCTGCTCAGAATCTAAAACTGTAAAAATTTATAATCGAAAATTATATTTTATATTTTAATGGCAACCTTATAATTAGAATACTTTTCCACTAATCTACAACCCGATACCTACTTATTCAAGAGGAAGGGGATTGAATATCAATATTATTATATCAACTAAAATTACTTCACAGGAAAATGTCGATAACTATTTTTTGATATAAAAGAAGAACTTCTTTGAAAGACTCCGTACAAATCGCATTAAAATCAGATTTTTATTTTATTTCTAATAATGGTATAAAATAATTTGTAAAAAAAACTTAAAATTGCTTTTTTTTAAAGACATAATAATATTATTATGAAGTATGCGATTAAAATATTGAAATACAGATTTCAATGCAGCCTAAAGAATATTATTCTCATAATAGGTACATGAAACGCTCTATTATTTAAAAAAAAAATTTGGTCAAATCTACAGAACAGGACCATTCCCGTAAAGCGTCTGTTTGTGGACAAAATTACAATTGCACCGCGTGCCTTAATCGCTAAGAATCATAAACTCATATGCGTAGGTATATATGATGAATATAATTCGTTGTTGGGTAAAGGCACCTTATAGGTTACGTTTGATTTGGGCATATGCCCTGTGTTTCTATACCGGTGACTATAAGGTATCCTCTATATTATTATTTATTATTTATTAATTATATGATAAATTAGTTTTTAATTTGTAACTAAAAATATAATTGCGAATTCTTCGTAAATACTTATAAAATTGTTTCCAAACTTATGAGTTATAACTAAAAATGGTAATAAACAAAAATATTTTTATAGTTAATATTAAAATTTAAAATTAACTTCATTGAGAATATTAAAAATTATAAATTAATCTAAACGTATAGAGGTAAATGAGTTAAGTTTATTAAAACATCAAACTTTTAAGTTACGTTAATACGTTTAAGATTAACTGAATTCTGAACTTATTAAACCATTAATACCCAACCTTGAAAACTTTTACTATTATAAATACTTTAACCATGTAAAAACATTTTATTTTTTAAATCAAAAAAATTACTAGAGAAATTAGTTTAGCCAGTTTAATAGAAACCACTTTATACTACGCAGCGAAAAATAGTTTTTCGGATTCGTTGCATATATTAAAGTGGTGTAATAAATTTAATGTTATAATAATATAGGCTCTCCATCTATACTAATGTGGAAATTAATATGGGCAGTTAAGCGACTCGTTTCTAGTTATGCCTATAGAATTATTTATTGGTAATAAAACGTCCATACTATGTCTTCGACGATAAAACTACGACGCTCTAAAATACTGTCACCGCGACCGAACAAGCTACTTAGGCAGGTAAAAAAAAAACTAAAAACTTGTAGTCCTTGAACTCTGCAGTTGAATACGATTTACATCATTTCAATTTTGGTTTTTAATATTGCCATTTAGATCCTTCGTCAGAACCATCATGCACTCACGTCCCCCTATCAACTGTTTATTTGAACTATGGAACCTTTTCTGACAACCGGTTCAAAAGAATAAATCAACATAATCACTTGTACATATATAATTTTACCGTTTAAGATCGTTATATAATTCCTGTTATAGCTGCATTAAATACTGCGCACAAACGAGCTCATTATACACTTATAATTATAAACTATTGTTAGTATATGAAAAAAATTGATTTCGTTTTTTAATCGACCACTATGATTTTGACAAACTCGTTATTATTGGGATTAATTTGTTTCAATGGGTTAGTTAAATAGTTCCAGTCAGTGGTAGTATATCAAACAATGTACTAATAAAAATTAAATTGACGCATATAATTATACAGTATAAAACGGGGTAAAAGCGTTGAGGAAATCAACGATTAAATATTAAAAAATACTAAAATAATAATTGGTGGGTAGGCTGGACAAAGCAAAGAAGAAAAAAACATATTATTTTGAACAAACGCAAAATAACAAAAATCCATTCTTTATAAAGTACAACTATTTATAAGTACACGATAATATTATCATATTGTGTATGTCTTGGTTAGGCCAATAACCACAACAACGATCGTCCTCCCACTCCCTATGGCTTTGGTTGTTTCAATCCACAATCAGCTGCCATCGTTACGCCGATAGTAGTACATATTTTGTGTAATTCAGTTCAAATTACTATTTTTGATGTAGGTAATTGAAATAATGATGACGATTTATCATATTATATAATATTATTATGTTTTCAATATCAGTCTGTCGCAAGTCATCAAAATGATGATCGCCGCGGGCATCTTGCTGACATATGGACTACAGCTAACGGTGACCACAGACCTGGCGTGGCAAGGACTGCGTAGCAAGGTTGTTAAGTCCATGGGTGGATCTGATAGTGATGATGCAGAGGACGACGATTTTCGCCAAAAATGATAGCGTACTACTACGGTATGCGGTTCATCATGATACTCGGCTCCAGTGAGTATTCATACAGTATACCGTATAATACGCAGTACCCATCTATAATATTATGATAATCACTTGGCCAGAAAGAAATGCATTTCGTTTTCCGGGAATTGTACAAACCGCATAAATATGTATTTTATCCACCATATTATGCGCAATCAAGTGCTGTTTGAGGGGGGGGGAGCTCTGGGCCCTGAACCTCCTGAACCCCAGACCCCCCTCGGGTTCTGGGCCTAATATTTAATGGATAAAAAGTCACAACATTTTTTTAAAATTATGCATACAATTGGCTAAAAAAAGTGCATGCTGCTATACTGTTTCTCAAATTAGACAAATGCTTAGATTAGTTGTATATAATTTAAGGAGTGTAATCCTGTGGTGATACAAACTTATATTTTTCTTTATTAATTTGCACTTATAATTAATATGGTCTTTAAGTATAATTAAAAATTATAATTATAAATATTGATGTAAATTTACATTGCAATTACAATTTATATTACAAGCCATTTGCAAAAATAGATACTAATACCAAGTTAGTTGAACTTTAGAAGGGTGTAAGGGGAATTTCCACACAGTTTATCAAGGAGGAAATATGAGGGCTACAGCAACCACCCCCCCCCCAAAAAAAAAAAAAAATAGATAAATAAATAAATAAAAATAATTGATCCAGTACGCCGGAACATGTAGGGTTTGCGTCAACTAGGGCGTTTCGATTTACACGTCTCATTTCTCTCCAAACATTACAGTAATGGTGGCCGTAGCCGTGCCAGACATCGGGCCACTCGTATCGCTCGTGGGCTCCGTCGGGTTCTCGTTGCTGGGCCTGATCGTGCCCGTCATCATGGAAACCGTGTGGTATTGGTCCGAAGAAGACGAAGACGACGACTGGAATGGGGCGGTGACTGCTTCAGCGACGACGGTGACAACCTCGGAGACGACGGTGACGGACGCGGGGACGACCTCGACGACAGTGAACGACGGGTCAGCCTTAACGGCGGCCGTCGCAGCTGGTGAAGGTGAACGCAGGCTGATGATTCGCGGCGGCGGCTTTCGCCGGGCCATACGGCATTTGAAGAACCTGATACTCCTTCTGCTCGGCTTGATGGCGTTGGTTGGAGGCGCATTTTACAACATCCGTGACATCGTGTCCAGGGCTTCTGGAGACGGATCGCCAGCACCTACCATCTGATGGACGCGGTTATCTTCCGCGGACGATTTTTAATACAAAATTCTTTTTGTTCTTGTTGTGTATAATATAATAATAGAGTTTAAATATTATAAACGTTTAATTGTCATAACCACAGATATGCAGGTACTATAAAGTGGATAAAATATGGTTGAAACACGATGCCATTATACTATTATACGCAAAGAGGAAAAGTCAATAGGTAACACAAACGTTCTCCGTTATCAATTTGTGACTATATTCAGCAAAATAATAATTATCGATAGATATGGAGTATTTCAACTTTTCGTCGATAAAATATAAAATGTTTGTTTTACCGAGTTTTCCTCTTTGTACGTTTCGCTTACATTAGGAAGAGTGCTATATTATAGTACCTGTTAATATCATGCATCTGTAGACATAACAATGTTATTATATAAATATAATAAATAAATAAATATATATATATTATGACTATGTGTTTTTTTTATTACAATATTGAATACTATTTAAATGGTGGCGGACAAAACACTTTTCCAGGTTGTCGTACCTAATTGTTTGTCGTAGTCTGTGGCTGTATTCATCGTAAATATCTTCTATCTAAGAGTTCCAGTATCTATAGCTACTTACAAATTCCACAAATGAGTATTTGAATAAATCAATTGTCTACCTATAAAGCAAGTACACCATATAATATAATATACCCAGCTATTTTTAACATATAAAAAAATACCGAAGTAAGTACCTCCGAACGATGTAAATGGCTTGTATATAGACCAAGTTTCCCTACCTTCTCGTTATGGCGACGATTTTTTTTTTTTTTGGTAGGCGGCTTCCTACCAAAAAAAATAATAAAAATCAATTAGGTATGCCGTAATATTATAGTGATATTAATAATCATTTTCATCTAAGAATTTTCATCATTTAATTTTAATAATATAATGCAATATTGAATAATGAATACTATATTCTGTTAAACATATAGATTATATTTGAATTCAAATTATTTTATTATTTGTATTACCTTACGGCTGTGGTAAACCATCAAAACTATTTTGCAATCCAATATTGAGTAAATTACATTGAGAAAGATTGATATAGTTAGTGGCATAAATCATAAATGTAACCAAAGTGAAAATGTAATTTTGAAAAGTAAATAGTAATGTACGTAGTAAAAAGTTGCATTAATATTTTTAGAATTACAGCCAAATAACTAAAAGCATTATATTTTATTTAAATATTCAAATTTATCCATTAACTTAAAACTTACTCAATGCTCTTTACGTTTGGTCAAGTTTATCATATTTTTTATCCATATTTACTATTAATGGAAATTAATGTAGATAAGCAAAATCGTAGTTTGATTATGTAATCATTATTACTAAACGGTATGGTTTAAATAACATCCTTTAGCGTTCGGTACTAATATAATATATATTGTAAATAAAAGTCAGTATATATTGTGTAAGTGAATAATACGAGTGCCTTTAAGAATTTATACCTTGAACTTTTTTAAACGATATATTACAATATTTTTAATTAATCTTATACAATAAGCAACAGACATTATAATATGTAACTGTTACCGGAAGCAATAAATATTAATGATTAGGTAGTAACCAAAAATTATGAACGAGTAGCCTAGCGAAAAAAACACATTGATAATTATTACCGCTTCAGTATATTCATACAGATAGCTTAGGTACTATTAAATAATACTTTTGATTAAATAGTGTTTGATAATGCCTCATTATAATTTAATATATGGAAGTATTATTAAAGGTGGTAGGTAGGTACACTTATACATAGTAATTTCTAAGCTATAGTTTATAGTTTATTGTTTATAAATGCTTTATGATGTTAAGAACTGAAGTTCTATTTATTTCCATATTTATTTTTTAGCATGGATAAACCTGGGTGCTAACCTGTATAAAAACCAAAAGTTAATTTAGGCACCTACTGAATTTAGTTAAATTAATTATTTTTTTAAACATATATAAATAGTCAATAATGTATAATTTAATATGCATTCACCCATATCGAATTAAAAACAAATTAATTTTATCATATGATTGTGGCTAATGTCAACAAGCAGTAAATTTAAGAATTACATTATTTATTTATTATTACGTATCAACTATAATAATTATTATATACATAATATTATAAAGAAATAAAACTTAGTATTCGTTAAGTTATTAATATCAATACAAATCAATTCAGTTAAATTAATAAAAATGAAATTCAAAATATTTCATATAACTTAACTTTAAACTTTTAAATGATCCATCGTCCATGATTAGCATTGGAAAAAATAAAAATAAATTTTATTTTTTCAGATAAGATTTTAAACCTTGTTAAACATTATAACATTATAAATAGTTTTAAAGATTGTTCCAAAGATATTATTGCAAGTGGATACGATGTAGATACCTATTTACGGATCGTATAAACTATAAAATATTTATGAGACGAAAATGAATTCATTAACTCTGTGTAACAATTTTATTGACGGAATGTTTTCAAAATATCGAAAAAATGCAAAATAAAAGTTTAAAAATTTAATTCTTAGGTAAGTGTCTAATTCGAACTTTCAGTTGAGACAGTTTTATTATACAATACCTAAGTTAAAAACGTGCATTTTTATACATATTCACAGCCATAGACATTTGACACGATAAATTGTGTTTAAAAAAAACATTAGGTTAAACATAGGTATTATAATATTATTGAACGGTATTTAATTCAAAATCATAATAATATCATCATCATAATAATATAGTTTGTTGTCAACATATTATTTGAATTCAATAATTTGTATTGACATGATAATCAAAAGATTTAGTAATATTTAATAAATCAACTATCAAGTAATTAAGATGCCTATGCCGATTTCATTCAATACAACATTTTCCCCTAGGTCTTAAATGAGTGACTTTGCCATGTCACACCGCCTCCAATGTGTCACTGATCATCACATTCAATAATGATTCTGTGGGGAACAGATTAAACATTTTTACTATATACATGTCACACAAACTTGTAGCTTCGGGTTACAAATATTTTTACATTTGCAAAGTGTGTATGTAAAAACTCTGTTTTTTTGTATATCTATAATGCATATTTTGTTATTGTTTTAGAATTTAACTTATTATATACAATATATAGCAGTATATTACAATATATTTATATTACATATTATATAATTGTATATTTTGTGTATTCAAATTATTTCAACATCTTAGACCTAGTATGCTAATGATTCCTGAATAATACATAATCTGGAAAACTGTGATTAATTTAATGATTTCGTAATAACATTGTTGTTAAAAATGGTAATCTTTATACTTTATGCTAATTAATTTATTGATGGTATAAATATTCATTATGTTATTTTCAAGAAGAAATTTTGATAGGATTCATGTGAAACGATGAAAACCACAGCTGAAATAAAAATGATGCGTACCTACCAATCACCTTTCTGAAGAAATTTCATAGGTAATTCACACCTACCTATTAAGAAAAAAAACCTGAATAAAACTAAATGTTTATTTTTCATCAAACCAGTTTAATCATTATCATATACAACTACATTATAAAACACTTGGATAGAATCTTCCTGTACGATGGATTATTCAGCATGTTTTTTTTTACCTTATCCTATGTTTATAATACTATAATATTAGGTACAAAATTCACGGATTTGTATTCTTCTACATCGAATTGAAAACGTATGATAAACACGATGTTATACTCGTGGTAACATTTAGAATTGTTAGGTCATTAATTTGCTTCACAAAAAAATATAAAAAAAAATCTCTATATTACATAAGTAACATATAAATGTACAAATTAATTTAGCCAACCAACAATTAATTAGTATTTTCAAAAAACAATAGGTAGTTAATAGTAAAAGTTATTGACAGTAATTAGTTTGATACGAAGGAATCTTCTGAATTATAATTAATAATTATAAATATATTTTTTATAAATAAAATTACAAAGAAAATTTAAAAATATTACAATTTATAAATTAGAGCCAGGTTCGATTTAATGGAATATTTTATTATTTTCATATTTAGATGTAGGATAGGTACTCACTCAAATTTACATAAGTAGACAAACTGTAAAACTTTCTGATCAAATTCAAAACTAAATTATAGACTAAAAAAATAAATAAAATTATTAAATAACATATAGGAATTCAATATTTCAATCCAAAATAACTTGAATAAATAAATTGTTATAAAACTATAAATGTATTATAAACAAATTTGATTTCCCGATTATGTGAGTATAGGCAAAATATTCTCACAAGTTTCTGATTTTCTTCATAAATAATCATATTAAACTTTTTTGATGTTCTGTAAAAATATATTCGTAAGTCTTAACCTTTTGAGTTTTTAAATTTAATGCATGAAACTTCAATATATTAATTTTATTTCTGTAGGTAAACATTAACTACCAAAAACATCCATAGGTTTATTAAAATAATATTATCCTTTGGCAAATATCACAGAAATACGTCATGTATCATGGTTCAAAGGTTATTACAAAAACTCGTTATTATTAATGTAAGCTTTAAGGCACGGATTCAGAAAACTATAAAAAAAACTATATATATTACAGATAAGGAGAGGAGAGTAATATCATTGGATTATTTGTGTAAACTCAATGCTAGAACTATATAGTACCAACAACAATTTAATAAAAGTATTATGTTACTGTTAACGTTATTCAAATAGACCACGAATAATCAGAGTAAATAGTAAACGATCACAAATTCTGATTAAATAAAAGTATAAACTAATAAAAATATTAAATATTTTTAGGTATTGTGAGAATAAAAATTATATATTTCATAAATGTATGATATCGGTTGCTGTTGTTTCGTACTGAATATTTACTCACCCAGTACCTATACAAAAATCAAATATATATTTTTTTATATTAGTGATATATTAACAATAAATGTAAATAATGCAAATTAATGAACTTTTTAGATGTTCATCAAGTATCTATAATATTATTATTAAGCTTTATTTGTTACAATAATGAATATTTTTTTTCAAAATATTTTCTTCTTTTGATTTATTACATTTCAACAAATCCATTACAGTAACTTACTCAAAGGTGCATTAAAAATCTGCTATAAAGGAATAACTAAAAATGTTACATTTAATTTTTTTTTCTATTTATTATGATAATCTATTTGTTCTTAAAGTGGTTAAAAATAATGCAAATAACTAATCACATATTTTTAATAAACATTTGAATTTTGAAGTTTAATTTTTAACAAAATTAATTATACAATTTAATCATAAAGATTTTCCTCAAGCCGTTTTAATTATTTTCTTAAAATTCCATAAATATAAATCGTCGAGACTTGAACCTTCATCAACTTTCATTATAACGCATATTATTATTATCTATACAAAATTGAATTTTTATAATATTTATACTTTTAATTTTTGGGTGGCCATACGTCCTGATTTGACCGAAACTCTTTGCTTTTCAATATAGTGTTCCGTTGTCCTGTGTGTTCGGAACGGCCAATTGTCCCGTAATCAATCTTCAATAATTTATGTTATTATTTTGTCCTTAGCTACCTAAACATTTCTAATAGAAAAAAAAAAAATATTTTTTTGATAAATGATACTAATATAATCAAGTTAATTGTTTGTATACAGACAAAATCTCTTTTAAAATTATTTTCCTGACTATTAGGACGACAATCATTGAAACATATATTTATTGTTCTTCTGTTCTCCGTGATAACGTTTGTTATCACTTATAACTCATTGCTAATTTTTTCGGTTACTCATTTCGATTTGTAACGTTGAGTTAGTTTTACCTTAAAGATGTATGTCGTAGAATGCTTAGTTTTATCGTACTTACAAAAAAAATCGAGTGTTCAAATTAGTGGTTGGATGTGGACAAGTGGTACAAATTTTCCCATAAAAATTATACCTAAAATGTCTATACCGCTAAAAGTAAAATAAAATATGACAACCCTTTTAGTAATTACTAATATATATATTGGGTGAAAACAATAAAAAAAATATATATTGTCAAAAACTAGTTTTGCGTAGAAAGTCAAGTTTATCCCAAATGTTATTATTGTTTTTCCCAATTATTTACTTTTACAATTTTTACTCCGACTACCAGAATACCAACTATCGATTAAATTGGCTACAAGTCACTCCCCACGAAATAGAAGATCATTTTTCATTTTTTCAACTATATATAATGAAGTGTATAATAAAGAAAAAGAAAATGTTTTTTTCAATTATTAGACAAATTATAATTTAACATCGCCCAAAACCTAAAGAAAAAATTGTAAATATACTTGGACCCTCTAATTCAATATTTCAGTGATGTATTTTGTGGTAGCTAGTGGATACTTGGGGATGATTTTTATTCAGTTTTTATATTTTAAACCAAATACAGCTATCTATTATTATAATTGTAAGTTAGAGGGTCCTCATAACGGGTATTGAGAAATTGGGACACAATTAATCTTTTTTTCCAAAATAAGTAGGTACAAAAACGTGGCCACTAAAATTTTACATTTATAAAAAGTGCACCCTATTATTGGGCCACTACAAAACTTTTTTATGAACTTCGTTATACTTGTTAGAGAACATATAAGCGTATCATGAGGGACATTATCACTATACCGTACTATAATGATATGTTTAAAAATCTGTCTTATAGGCTTTATCAATGAGCGAATAATAAATTATCTGATATTAATCTTTTTTGTGCGTGAGTGGGCATTTCCCCTAAACTGATATTAACCTAAGTAACCTAAGGAGTAAAAACCCGGCTTGGTTTAATTCAATCTGTATTTCATTATTTTCAAAAATAGTTGTTTGGTATTATCATTAATATAATTGTTATAATTTATAGGTAATTGACAGTGTATGATTTTTTTATGTTTTTTTTTTTAAATTTTATAATTTCGTGACTTTGTTGTGTGTAAATATGTGACTTATATCAAATTTAATGTATTTAAATTGTATGTTATAATGTAATAAGTTATTTTAATTAAGTTATAAACAGAGCTTGAAACTGAAAAAAATTTCCAATTTCGATTTTGGTTTTTAACGGTTTTAACCAGTAGTCGCATATAATGTAGACGGTGTTACATCAATGAACAATTTAAAAGAGCCCCACAATTAAATATGACTCATATTTTTAAAATATATGGTTACTTGAATGAAAAATAATGATACCTCAAACAGTATTAGGTATTTCGTTGTAATTTTGAGATTATTAATCGTTGAGACACGAAACTTACCATATACACAATGCAATTTTCAAAATATTTATACTAATTTTAAATTTCGCAAATCACAAATTTGTCTACGTACAGTCAGAATTGACTTATAACTTATAAAAACAATAATATATGATATTATAGTTATTACGTAACATGTGATGTTTTTTTAAAAGAATTTATTATTTGACATACCGTATTACTGATAAAAAAATAAATTAGGTACCTACCAATATTAATATAAATAAATTATAAAATATCCTTAGAAATAGATTGATACAATGATACGTCATCTCTTGTGACTAAGAACCATGTGTCAAATTGGTACAATTCAAATTAATTTTAACACATCCAATACAGTGGCTAACTCAACAACCTACACTTAAACCTATTATTTGACAGAAGTTAGTTGTTTACAAAAATCAAAACCTAACTATATTAAACTGTGTATATTTCAATCAAAATATTAATTATCTGAAAACGTTGGCTTATAAATAAGTACCTACATACATATTATATTTTAGTACTATTCTTATAATTAGTTATTTACAAATGCATCATGATTAAACAGGATATATCCCATTTTAATTAGGTACTCTACATATTTAATATTAACTACTTAAGCCTAAGTAAGATTTGATTGGTAAAATACCTATTTGATATTTAGATTTTATGAACATTTTCAAAGCAATATTCTGGTCCTAGATACTATTCCTATAAACTACAAATGGTTTTTTTTTAAACTCAAATTGAGTGATAAATGATAATCTCAGTACAAGTAATTTCTTTTTTATGTTCGGTCGATGTAGTTTTAACAGAATTATACGTGTCTTAACAATTAAGATCAAATAATTGGATATTTTAAGTAAAAGGTTACTTAAATATGGTTTAGTTTATTTCACCTATCTCTGATATGGGTAATATACCAATAATATGGTATAAGAAGATAATTTTAAAATATAATACTATAGTATAGAAATTAAATAGCCAAATCAATTTTTTAATTCTTTGTATGAGGGAATAAGTAAAAATTTCATTGGGTCTGGTAAGAAATTCTTAGACTAACGTATTTGTATTCAAATTATATTTGAGAAAAGTACAAGTGGAATTCATAATTCAAGAGTTCTAAAATTAATAATCATTATTGAACATATTATAAAGTAATTTGAATTTATATCAAAACGTTTCCCAATAATTATTTCATAGAATACATTTGCATCATATTTGACTATAAAGATCAAAATAATCTGAGAGATTATGTTTCAAATAATGGTCGTTTCTACGTCAAGTTAGTAGTTGATGCCTGGAAGTAATAAAAACCATTATTATATTTTTCGTTGTACTGATCTAAGTTATGAAAGTTTCGCAGAACTCGCTAATATATTATATCGTAATAAATAATTCGCCGAGAAATATGGTCCTAGTTGAACGTTAAAGGTCGAACTACAACGGTTTTTTTTTTATCTGAATAAACAAGTAAACATCCAGCATAAAGGTTATCGTTAACATTGGAAGGACACGAATATTATACACGTACACTTGTGTATGTAAGTCATTTTGTATTAATCAAAGTGAAGGTGAAAGGTTTTATTTACAAAGTGGTTTATCTTTTGAAAAAAAACAAACAAAATTCGTTTGAACAGATTAATTAGACATACTGAACCGGAAATGGGAACAGATAAAAAAGTCAATGCCCGATCGCCCGATATGATTATAATACTATAATATGATTATTATAGTACTTAATCGAAAAACTTAACTCAAAGAAAACACATAATGTTTACATACGCATCACTATCGTACAGTAAAAGTTAGACCACAGGTTATATTATCACACTATTACTATAAACACCAATATAAATTATTTTAATTTAATTCTTATATTTTTTTAATTTAATTAATACCTAATCATACGTTCAACGTTCAAAATATTAAATTTATTTTATCAAATTAATTAGGTTTGTAAATATACGTTATAACAAAATACACGCCTTACTTGTGTATTAACTATAATTAATATTAATACCATATAAAATAATATATTTATATGCAAGTTTTTATTCAACTAAAAAAAAGATAATGATGTATCAATCAATAATGGAACATTTTCATTTTTTTGAAAGCATTATTAAACTTTCTTAAAAATTAAATATTAAATTAATTATATAATATATAGGTACCCAATCGACGGTATATATATGTATATTATATAAAATAAACAGGTCATGTATTTGAGGTATTTCTAAATTTTTAAGCATTTTTTTTTTATTGATTTCAAGACATAACAATTATTTAACACCCATAGGTCTATTACGTTCTTTATGGACCCAATTAGTGTAATACGTAAAATAATTTTGGACCCTCCCAGTCTAGTACCTGTGATTAACCCCTTGTACTTGGGACCTAACTCGGACGCGCCTATGTGAACTCTGCCCGCAATTACCTTTTTTGTTGTAATCTTAGACGGAAAATTTAAGGTAATAAAAAAAAGTCGATTGTAAACTTGTCCCAGGGGTGGCTCCAGTGACATAGTTAGGGGGGGAGGAACAAGTCATAAATTTCCGACAATTTCGATGATTTTTTTTTGTAATTTTGTATTTAACAGTATACTTTTATTTAGAAATATAGCTTGAGGGGGGCGCGTTCCCTAGGGCCCCACCAGGAGCCACCCCTGACTCGGCCGGATAGTTATAACCAATAAAATACAATAATCGCCACATAATATAATTTGAAAATAATAAATAACGTACTTATTACCTATATTGTATTGTAAACAATTATTCGTTGTTAATGAATGGTAAAAGACATGTTAATATTGAGACAAATAGTTTCAAACTATGAATTATAATATGAAATTAAGTTAAAACAAAATAATTTTTAGAGGATACTGAGAATGTGTGCCTCCTTTTGGTGTCCTCTAGGTAATGTGAAATGCTTCTTAACAATATTATAAGAAAATAATTATTGATTAGATATAAGAAGATCTGGGCATGATATTTTTATTCGGGCAGAGTTTACACATCAATAATTTGTATATGAAAAAAACAGACTACATTTACAATAGACTTTTTGATTTTTTTTGTTCCTCAAGCCAAGTTTAGAACAAATGCATTTGATATTACCTTCGGTAATAACTTAGCACGACTACAACTTACTCATTTACGGTCAAAAAGTTCCAGTGACCAGTTTATGTCAATATTAAAAAGGTGGGTAAGTGGATGTCGCTCTGCTGTACAGTAGGTTACAAGTGGGTAACTGTATAAAGGATGGTATTAAATTTTAATTTAATGATATACTATCATTGTATAAGAAAAACGATTCTGAGAGGAGATGGTATGTCAGTCTAGGTATAATAAGACACATTATTATATACTTATCTATGGTATTAAAAAAAAAAAAAAGACCTATAATAGGTACCTATAATAAATTCCAAATTAATCATATCACAATATCTATTAGGTACTTATAACCTGTTATACATCAACAACAAACCGTGATACTACCATAGATATATAATAGTATACTTTAGAAGTTTCAAGTATACCCAAGAATAATATTATACAATCACAACAAAATAACTAAAATAGTTAATCCAGGTTTTTTAATATGTAATTTCGTCCAAATTTGAACTTAAAATGACTATAAAAATAAACTGTGCTTATGTATTTCTTAGAATTTTTGGTAACAGAATTAAATATTTACGTGAAATCTTGTTTTAAATTCCTTAGATATAAAAGTTGAACATTTTATAAATTTTTAACTACAAAATAATTATTCAATTTTAAATTTGATAAATTTTGTCAACATTTTAACTTCAAATGCTTATAAAAAAAAATTGTGCCTATGTATTTTTAATATTTTTCAACAGATATTGTAACAATGTATCAAGGAGCTTTGTATTAACTTTTTTACACTCTTTGGCCCAATAGATAAAACTTTATTGATGTTCGTAGAAAAAAAAAATTAAAAAATTGAAATATGAAATTGTCCGTAAGTAGCTCAAAATAAGTCAAAATATTTGGAAAATTGTATGGTGTATAGAAAATGCAAACATAAACACTCAGTCAAAATTTTATGTACTTACGCTCATTTGTTTAAGAGTTGCACCAAAAACCAAAATCAATTTTCTCGAAAACAGATTTTGCATATAAATTCCCGTTTTTCCTTAATTTTTCTTTTGTTTTTCACGTCGCTTTTGAAAACTACTGGAAAATGTTTACTTTTGATCCCACAAATTACCAACTAGATTCACTTTCCTATCAGAAAAGATACTGTTGAAGAAAATCTAAGCACTTTTACTGTCCTAAAAGGTGATGACAGACACAAAAAAAATAAAAAAAAACACGCATAATTGTAAAATCAATACATTCATCGTTCCACTCAGAATCTAAAATAACACAATAATAATTGCTTTGTTCACTACTTACTCAGTTAATATGAAAGGCACATATATTACATTTTGTTCCTTTATACATAAATTTATATAAAACTGTCATTTACAGCACAAATTTTGATCATTGATAACATAATTATACATAATTGTACATAATTATATCACTAAACAAAACAAAAACGATGCATAGATTTGGTTGAGCGTCGTCTACAACAGTATATAGCTAGTGCAACTTACTACAAAAGTGCTTCTTACAGTAATTAAATTAGCCTTTTAACGGACGGTCGATGATAAATAATATGCATCTTTGGAAGCACCCTGGGTAACTCTCATTGAAATGGTACGCACTCAGGCTGCGTCAAACATAATAATAAGTCCTTTTTTCCTTGAGGCGAGGTCGGGCTGCCTCAAAACAACAGAACGCATTTGGGAAACTTCTAAGATTTTTATAATTGTTATCATTCAAACTTTTTCAGACATTCAATATGTATATTATTTTAAAATGTATATAACTATTTAATACTGTTGGCAACAATGTCTTAACATTTTTTTATTTTATCTATGAAGAAAAGAAAAAAACACGAGGGCTTAAAAATTGAATTTGAATTAATTTATTGCGCAGTAAATATGTTATTATTGAATGAATAAAATGAATAAAATAATTTATTTATATTAGATTATGTAGTATTTATAATAATTTTCTTTGTTGTCTGTTTTAAAATAAACACTGACAATTGAAAAACTTTGTAATGAATAAATATTTAAACTCATAGATTAAACAACTTGTATACATTCACATGCACTTAATTCGATACCCACCGACTTATCATCATGCTTGTTTGTTTAATGTTCAAGCATTTTCATACAAACTCAAACACATATGTGAACTATGTTTTCTGATAAAACATCTTAAGTATCAAGTATAAACCATAGAGAACAAACGTAAAACCGTTTATTATAGATGAAATCATTATAATTTGTATTGCTGATTTCACCACAATATTATTTCTACTTAATGATTTGTTGATGATCTTTAATGCAACAAGTTACTATATAATAAGAAAAAAAAAGTTTTGATTTTATGCATATTTGTTATAGAATCAATCAAAGATGGTTATTTTAAAATGCCAATTAACTGCTTACGAATATAATATAATATTTCTTCGTGGAATATCATAATAATGTAGCTTGGCTTATTGGTTCTGGGACAATACATTTGCGTCTCAAATTTTTAACGAGTTATATTGTAATAATTCTTCTTAGAGACACACAATATCATACCGCAAACAATTATTGAAGTTCGTTCGTAATTCATTAAAAAAGAGTTGGTTTAATCTCTACAGGATGTAAAAGCAATGTCGATAAAGGTTCAATCATTATAGGAATAAAAAATAATTAACATTAAATTATAATTGATAAGTTATTAGATTCTATAATACAATTAGAGTGTACCTAATGATTGATGAATATACTTTATGATAAACTTGTTAGTTAGATTTATAAAAACAAAATAAAAAATAATAATATGATAATATTCTGATACACGTGTAACGCCTATGAATATTTATTTATTTATTTTTTTTTTTTAATGAGAGGGCGTTGCACTATAATATTATTAGTTGTTTCTATCTGTAAGCACACGTGGCTCGTCCACTAAAATCAGGTTTTTGTGTTCCGATTGTTTCAGGTTATCACTTAATTTTTAGATACTTCATATAATATAAAATACAAACATAAACAAAATAATGTTATTTTATGAAACTGGCTAGTTTTAGGATTTTTTTAATCACTACGCGGTATGCGTATACCCCATTATAAAACAATACAATTGAAGATAATATTATCAAAAAAAAAAACGCACACGCCTTGTTAAGGCATTTCACTGTCTCCTAGAAAAATTAATCGACTCGTTAGTCAGCACTAAAATTAATACTAATGACAAGTGACAACACTGAATAGACAAATCTGACGGGGAAAATAAAAACAGCCAAAAATCGACGTTATAATCAAGAACGTGTCTTAAGGGGATTGGTGGCGGTGATTTCCTATCTTTGTCTAACACACGCGCAACATAAGAATTTAGACGTATTTTTTGTCCAACGTACCGATTGATATAGTGAAGCGATAAAAATTCTGAAAACAGATTCGAATTTTTCGTCAAGTCTACTTGAGATCG
>NC_042493.1:67369388-67394195 GCF_005508785.2 Acyrthosiphon pisum | reverse complement strand
CGATCTCAAGTAGACTTGACGACAAATTCAAATCTGTTTTCAGAATTTTTATCGCTTCACTATATCAATCGGTACGTTGGACAAAAAACACGTCTAAATTCTTATGATGCGCGTGTGTTAGACAAGGACAGGAAATCACCGCCACCAATCCCCTTAAAGACATTATAATATTATCTTCTATATGGATAAACGCTACTACACTTGGAGACCAAAAATGTAATTTTTTCGCGTACGTACAATCGATTGACATATTATTAGGTACATATAATATGATAATATGATATATTATGTTGCAGCAGCAATCTTGTTATAATATGCGTACATTGTACATAAATATGCTTGTTTATTGAAAATGTTAAATCATTTTTGAAATAATATTTTTCGTCGACAACGACGACGATCCTATTCCAATACGAATATAAGTTTTCATCCTCATTATAATACATACATTACGATACATTATTACTATTATTATTTTTTCACCCGAAAAAAATAATAATAGGAATAATGTATCGATACGTCTCTTATACTACAGTACTGCGTCTTAATAATAACCTTATACGTGTCTGCTACAGTAAATCTGTTATAAAATATCACCGCTACGGCGTTACTATAATATTGTGATATAATATAATAATACATTTCGTATAATACACGACGGCGGCGTCATTCGCATCACCTGCTCGGCTGCGATTACAATAGGGATCGCATCCCCCATCCCCCTACAATACTTAACATAGGTACAACGTAATAGGTAGGCCGGTAAGTGCCAGGTAAAAAAATGTTGTGTGCATCATCTGGTGGCGCGTTTTGTATTATACACCATAATAATATATTATATACCGTAAGAGCGGGATACTTTGCTCCAAATATATTTCTTTTTTAATTTAAACCTATACTATAGCTTCAATAACAAAGATAAAAATTACCTGTTCGCGTTGCTTTATATGTATAGATGTTGAGAGGTAAGAACAGTTCAAAAAAATTCGAATTTCATACTAAATGACTTACTTATTCCCAAAAATTTGGAGCAAAGTAAAATACATTGCAGGTTACATTGCAAAATGATTAAAATTACCTTACTTTAATGCATATAATAACTATTGGTGCAATGTTTAGTGCTTGTGTTTTAACTAATCTGAACCTATACATAATATAATTTAATAATATAATTTTTTTTTTTTTTTTTAGTTGATTAAAAGTCTTTTTTTAATACATTTTAAATTAAATTTCAATCACCTAGATTTTGTACAACTTTTTCGTTATGAGTTTTTGTGTTTTTGAAAACAACTCTTTTCGTGGCATACATCTTGGAGGTGAACTAATAGATTGATGTTCGAAATGTTTGAAAAAATTTGTAATGTTAATAAGAACAATATTAAAAAAACTACAATCTCTTATCTCAAAATCGTAATGTGCTACGATTGATATCACTAAATATTTTTTTTGGAGCAATGTTTAACCCCTGGAGTAAAGTATCCCGCTCTTACGGTATACATATATTGAGAATGCGAGTAGAGGCATATAATAATATATAATTGAGGTATAGTGTCGCACACTATTTCGCTAGATGTTCAAAACGTTTCGGCTGTCCCCTTCCCACCATTACCGTGCACAATGTCAACCCGACCGCTACCCCACCGCCACCCAACCACGCACGACCGGCCATGCGCAGCACCACCGCACCCCGGCGGGGAAACATACACGCACAAGCACTCGCGCACGCACACTACGCGCTCCCGAGATTAGACAAATAACTCGTCGGAGATCCACACCAGATCCTCGGCGCCTATATAACCGTGTCCGCCGGCCCGTCCCTTGCATTGTGCATTGAGAGTTCTTAGCGAACAGACAGAGCCGACTCAGCGTTCGTATAGCCAGCAACAGTTGCCGTCTACCCGTCAGCCCCCCCCCCCCCAGAGTTGCAGTTGCATCACCTCTAGTAGACCACGTCCGACCGGTACACTTCTTCTCGCCACCGACAACCATTGTACATTATTGTACCCGCGCCTGCTCGGAGCATTTTTGTGAGTATATTATTCATACATTTCTCGTTTTATTATTATTATATTATTTATTAATTTACTGTCATTGTATAATATTCGTACTCACCGATCACTATTTTAGCGTCGTTTAATTCAGTAAGAAGGTACTGGGCATTTGTTTTGTTTTTTCCGGTCATAAATTATTAGGTACTAACCGTCTATCGGAAGCATTCGATCATTATTATTTATTTTCTGCCTTTTGCATCCGTTTTATGCCGCTGCATCCGAAATAATTTTTATCAAATCCTTCAATAATTATTACTACATTTGTGATTTTTTTGTTTGTTTATTTTTTCTAATTTTTTAACTGAAACATGTATGTTTTGTGTAATATCCTAAAGCACATTGTTTCTACGAAAATTCCGTTACGTTTATATCGAATATTCAACCAATAACTTATAACTAATAAAGTATTTTGAGTCTAAGTAAGTGTAGTGGACTGGACTGGCAGATAAAATGTTGGTGGATCGTCTACGTATTTGCAGGACTATCGATACTCATAAATAATTGAGTTTCTATCCTACACGATATTTTTTTTTTTTATCTGCCAGTAATCTCAATTCTAGGCGTATGATGTATTATATACATATATGACAACGTTTTACTCTAGGACATTTTGCAGTTTTTATGGCATTCGTTCAATCATTATCGAATGTTATTCTCAATCTAATTATGTGCATAATATATGTACCTAATTCTTTTTTTTGTTATGCGTGTCATATATAGTTATGAATACCAATAAGCGATAATGATTATATAATTTCTCTTTGACCAGTTCAATGTTTCTCAAGTCGTCCTTATTAACTGAATGGTTTTTTTTTTATAATTTAGTTCAGAATGAAGTCTCTGTACGACTGTGCATATAATAAAGAATAAAAATATCATTAGATTTCATAAAATTTGCATGAAATGTTATATGGTAATTTCTTATAAATTAAATAGCCTTACATTTTACTCCTAGCTAAAATGACTCATTATAATATGGAGAATATTATTATGTACCTAATAATTAATTTTTATTTATAATATGTAATTTTAAAATTATATTGCTATTTAGTATTTTCTAAATATTATTTTTGTATAGTTAATGTCAGCTGTGGATTTTAAAATAAAAAAAAAACTTATTAATAATTTAAAATATTACCTTCTTATTTCCATATCAACAGAAAATGAAATATTACACATTATAATATTATACATTCAATTGTTTTAACTTATTAAGACAATGTTTGTACAACATTAACTATAATTTATTTACTTTAATATGATAACTGAAAAAAAATATATAACTCATAATGTTATTATGATAAATTAATTTTTTTATAAGAAATATTTGGAATTTAACATTATGCAATATTATTCACAAGTGTATTATATTGGTTTCTGTATTTTTACTATTCAATTGAAACCTTTTTCATATCTATTTTTTAATGCTTGTTTTATAATATAAATAACTAATGATTGAGATTTAGCCCTCCAAAAATATACCTTATTGATTTAGATATAAGCCCCATATAGGTAATTTTAAATAAATAAATAGTTGTTTAGCACCCCCCCCCCCCCCAAGAATTTTGACAGTATTTATGATAAAACTTTTGTCCCTATTATAGTGGGTGGTATAATACGTGATTTTTACATTTCCGTTATTTGTTTGATTCTTCATTATCTCATATAATTATTTGAACGTATTTGTACCTACAATCAGGGGTTGATAGGCCCATAGGGAAAAATGGATTTTCCCTGTGGGCTGTCGTCTATGTTCAATGTTCATGTTGGGGGGGGGCTCTCGGGTCTAATACCACGACAAGTCAAGAATTTCCTTATTGATCTTTAACATTTTATTTTAAATTTTTATTGTTAATCGAAAACCGAAATATCCTCGTATGTTTCCTTAACCCCCAATTCTCCCCCTCAATTTGTAAAAAATGTTTTTCAATGTTATAAAAGAATTTGTGTGGGGGCTATAGAAACGTTTTTCCACCCCCATCCGTTATTTCCAAGAATACTTCTTTATATGAAACTTCTATGCAGATATTTAGTACGGAATCCGTACAACCATTCGCGAAATTTTTCAAAAATCCCTTACAACTCAATTTTCCTCATTTGCCGTTTTCCCAGCCCCCATCAAACCAAAAATACGTTTTCGCACGCAACATTTTATTTAAAAATTCATGTGCATAGCGATCAAATTTTTTTCAGTTTGGGAGCCCCTTCAAATATTTTCCTGTAAAATAAATACTACCTATCCTCCCCTGCTTACAATAATTGTGTGTGATAATTGAGCATATTGTGATCAATATCACATATAGCTAATAACACATAATGTAATTTATGAAATGTACGTCTCCCATATCCTGCAATAGATTGGGTAGTGCTAATAACAATGTTAGAAAGAGATGGCTAATACTTGTGCATAATATACGATTGGACCCAAAATGTATGCTATCTATTACTAACAATGATGGCCTTGGGTATATTTACACTCGCTATTATCAGTCCATTTCTTCATATGTCTATAGTCCATTGGTCCATCACACTATTACGTGTCAGAAGTTTTTATTATTTCTTAATAGTAATGTGACTTTTACTCGACTATAGACGAAATAATTTATTGAATTGTTTAATTTTTCTACTATAAAAGAAAACCATTATTGGCTTAGGGATACATTTTTGCGCTGCTGCAGCAATTGAATTTCGGAAAGTTAATTTTAATTAATAAAATTTCATTTTTATAATTGTTTCGTCTTCGTTTGGAAGACTTTTTGGTATACGATTCTATGTACCAAATTTCGTGTTCAGTCTATAATAATTCAAGTGCCCCTTTATACATATTATAATAATTAAACTTATTCTATATTATATTCTTATAATATTCTTAATCAATTCCATATGTGTACATTTTTCTTGTAACTATGGAAGTATATAGGGATGGTTGTATCCAATTTTATAAAACCATTAAATATATTTCATGATATGTATGGTATTTCACAACAGCTGGTGTCGGGTAAACAAAGCACATTCTTACTAGATAAATTTTTTCTTGATAAAATTGTTGAAGGTAGGTAACCAATCATTAGCCAAATTATTTTCGTTAAAAATAATTTTTTTGTGATTATTACCTATTTAAAAGAATTCACATATTTCTATTATATATTGATAAATTTTAATGCAGGTATTCATTGTTTTTAATTGTTTAATTATTCATATTAAATACGGGACGAGCCCAATTACATTGTTTTGCATTGAAAACTATACTAGGTAATTATATTAGGTATTTACTATATTATATTATTATTTCTTAATTTATATTTTTGGGTTATCTATTTGTTAGCTTAGACGAATGATATATTAAAACCAATGTTCTTAATATATTTTCATATCTATTAACTCTTTAACAGTAATGACGTATCTGGTTCAGTTTTAATGCATTTTCTTTTGGTCATCTACGATACGTCACGTTAGGCTATATTAAAATAAAAATATTTCTTAGTAATTCTGTTTTAATTTAAGTAATTCCCTTATTTAACAAATATAGAAATTAAGATATTTAGACAAGTTTACATAATGCATATTTCCTTTCTGATAAAATGTATAATATTATATACCTATATTACTAATTATTATATTATATAATGCAGAGAACTACAATCAATAAATATTTTTCAGAATATAACATATCGCATATCTTATAAACAAACATGAATAATACCAACAATAATTCGGAGGTGATAAACATGGATAGACCCGTAGCGGAAAAGAAGGATAAAATTTCGTAAGAAACTATTATAGTATAATACATATCAACATACGTGTATTTGGTTAATAATAAATTTAAAGAAAATAATCAAAATAATCAAATGCCTCTTCATATTACCGTGTTTTTTTCGGTTTCTGGCAACTCGCTGAATCATTCACCCGCTGCATAACTAGAAATGCATCTGCGCTAATGCATATGATCAAATCCACCATTGGTGGTGGATTTCTAGCCATGCCCGAAGCCTTTCATAATGCTGGACTGTTGGTGGGATCTATAGGCACGATGATCCTTGGAGTGGCAGTCCTAAATATGATGTCTTTCATCGTAAGTATTGACATTTTTATTTATAATATGTAGATACCTAATATTTTATTGTGATACATTTGAGCATTTTTATTAAGAAAAATGCGAGCGTCTGTAGATTAACGACAGACCACCATGGTTAGGTTAGGTTATGTTACATTAAGTAAACTACCCGTTTGGCTTAGAAAATAATATCATGATGTTACGGCCTTTTTTTTCCTCATACGTTTGCGGAGTGCACGTTCAAAATATTATACATCAGATTTGTTGTACAGAAATACATTTACGCATGATTAACAATGAAAGTTATAGTTCTTAAAATTGTTTCGTTAAACAAAAAATTTTCTTAAATGGAAGTTTGTTTTATAGAAATTTCACTGCGTAATAAGTTAATTGATATAATTTTAGGAAGTCATAATCATTCGTCGACCGTCGTTAAAATTTGAATGTGACATAATATTATATACTTATCATTTATATTACCTCCACCCTCCCTTCCGATCCACTGACGCATTCTCATATTATAGGTACAGGTAGCTGGTAGCTCATACCATTTTTACTGTTGACCCACCGACCGGTTAAAACCGGTCGGAATTATCATACAACATCGCTACTGAAACTAAAATATGGTTATCGGAAACATTATAATATGTAAACGTATTATAATGTTAAACCTAACTATATTTATGACTGTATATATTATTATTATTGTTGTTGTTTATATTTATATAATATGTTTACAATATTATGATGTATAGGTAGTAATAAGTAGCAAACTTTTTTTTTTAACCGGGTAAACATCAGTTATTTTACCATTGTTATTTTCCAATAACAAATCATTCATAACTAATGATATATGTCTTTTATTTTAAATAATCTTATTAGCAAGGTAGGTACCAATAATTTATATAAAAAAACTATGTATAAATGTAAAATTATTAACGATTATACAACAAGAATACCTACGTAAGGAATATGAATACTATTTCGTTAACGCGACTTTATTAAATCCCAACTTCCTTTAACCAAAAACCTAAGATTATTATACTTCTCTAGTTCTTTTCTGCCTACCATCTAAGAAAAATGGATCCGAAACCTTCTTAATATTCATGGTTATCGGTATAACAATATCTATATTATTACGTAGAAGTCTACCTTCTACCAGTCTTCGACCGCACTCTGCAGTCTTCATTTCCACATGAAATTAGAAAAAAATAAAATCGAATAATAATAATTACAATCTTTAAGTATAAGAAAAATTGTATGTGACATAATATTATATATTTATCATTTATATTACCTCCGCCCTCCATTCCGATCCACTGACGCATTGTCACACTTAAAGCAGGAGTAAAAAATTTAAAAATCCATATCTACAAAAAAAATCCAAACATGCTATATTTTTCATATTATGTAATTAATTTAAACTGTATGTGAACACTTTATCTTAAAATTAACATATAGTATGTGTATAGTATATGTAATGTTTACATATTATATTAAAATCCTTGATAAACTGTGGTTAAATTAATTAAGTACCTATATTTAAATTAAGTTAAAGTATCATTATACCAGTAAAATATTTTCATAGCGTTGTTTAAGTACAATTTTTTTAAAAAATTAAATTAACCAATCTCTTAAATTGTATTATATTTAAAACTTTTCTTCATTGAGTAAACACTATTGACCATGCATAACAGCATAATATGCATAGCTTTAGATTTAAGCGTAGTGCAACTGAGCAATATTCTCGTTATATTAAATAATAATGTCACTTAGGTACTATGAGTACTCAATTGTACGTGTGTGTAGGTTCGTATCTCCCAGAAATTGCGATCCGGTAAATACGCTGCCGCAATTTTGGCAGAAAAAAATAAAAATAATGATGGGACTGAACGCAAGCATGACGGAGAGCCGATTGATATTAATAGCAGTGAACTAGTGTTGGAACCAATGGACTACCCGGACACAGTAGAGGCAGTGTTTAAGTACGGCTCAGGAGGCCGCTTCGCATCATGGGCCCCATTTGCCAAGTACGTATATAAAATATATAAATTATAATACCCTTCGATCACGCCTATTCTTGACATAAATCGTAAACATATATATTTACATATTAAATTGTAATATTTACCTACACAGAACTATAGCCGATTTCGACAAGTGGCATAATATTTTATTATATTATAACGATGATACGAAAATTTCGAACTATAAAAATAAGTACTTATACACATAGTATATAATGTAGTATGTCGGATTTCAATTTAATAATCATATCAAATATGTATTTGGACGACAAAAATTTCGTGGTATAGCCGTATATGTACGTATGTTTTATCGTATAAAGGTCGAAGTAGGTAGGTACATAGTTAGCAGCTGCTGCGTACATACGGTTTTCGAACCCTCCGAAAATACAATAATAATATCATGTAGCAGGGTCCCTTTGATTTTTAGGATTCTGAGTCATGTGTACCAAGGGACCACTCCTATACACTCTCTATATTGCAATATTATACATTTCTGAACTGAATCTCGCGCTAACCGATTTATTACTAACCATCAAATAATATTAAATAATAATATTTTGTTTGTTTGTTTGTTTGTTTGTTTGTTTGCTTACTTCACTGCCGTAACTCCAAATACTGCGAACAGAAAGTTAACCACTGTCTCATTGATCGTGACTTATTACGGGGTCAACATCATCTACGTGTGCATCGTGGCAAGCACCACCAAGCAGGTACGACGCAGACAAGTCCTAGTAATTATATACATGCCGGACAGTTAATAATAACATAAAATAAGTACCAACATTAACACGTTTATTTGTACTGCATACATGGTACCTCACCACGTTTATCCTCTTACATTTATACTGCACAGTTCACTGGACTTAACATATAGGTTTTTCGACGCTTCAAATATCATATAAAAACACATTATAAAAAGTAATTCGGTCCTCAAAATATTTACATAAATGTAGTAGGTACCCAACTAAAGTTTATTAAAAGTTGGCTATCTCATATTTGTATAAACTACGAAAACCAACATTCGAATTCATTTAATATTGCGAGTTCATAATTTACATGTATAGTTTTATTTAAACAAAAATATACCTACAGTGAATTATAACGATTCTCTCTTTTTAATATGCAGTATAAATGTATAGTAACAGTCCAAAGTTATTTTTTTAATGAAAAAATAGTTCGAAAAATTGTATCAACGTGAGACGCCTTGTTTATACTATTAATATTATATTGTATACCTACTTATACTTACGCGAGTAAAAATACTGCCAACGAGATCGTTATTAGTTATTATTATTCATACTCATAATAATTAATAGACACTTATAAGTTATAAATATATACATCTTATAGAAGTCCCTGTAGTATATAATATTAAGAGGTACATAAATATTTTTGAAATTTGATTTTTGACATAATACTTATAACTGATTTATTATTAAGTTTAATTTAAAATGATTGAAAAATATCTTTAAAATTGTAATTGTTCACAACGAAAATTTATTTTAACATGCTGCTATACCTATCCTTAAGGCTATTAATTAAACGCAATACTTTTTTGGGATTATGATGGTAGATATTAAGTACTACCCACACTGCTGCAGATTATCATAAGCTTGAAAAGCAATTTGAATTAAGTCTGAATAAAATAATTTGAATTTTCTGCAAACTTGATACCGAGAATCGTTGAACGCACTGCCGTGTACACGTCTTTATAATAATATACAGCCCTTTTACGGTTCTAAAATACGTATATTAACAATCGCACATTATCCACCCTCCGTCTTTTCTGTTACAGCTTGTCGACATTCATACTAAGGATTCAGAAATGGGCTCTTTGTGGTATGCATTACACGGATTGAATGTCCGTTGGTACCCGTTGTTCGTAGCCTTGCTGATCATTCCTATGGGAATGATTCAATTAATCAGATACCTCGTACCATTCTCAGTTATCGCCAATGGGCTAATTTCAGCGGGCACTGTAGTATTGTTTTATTTTATTTTTACTGATGATAATGGACGCAACCCTCTCAATGCAGAAGAACGGGCCAAATTGGTAGTGTGGCCAATGACTCGTTGGACACTTTTTGCAGGAAGTGCATTGTGTTCCATGGAGGGCGTGGGAATGGTGAGCATTGTTTTTTTTTACATATTTTTCTTTTTTATAGTGTAAGCCCACATTTATGTAAACAGCGTGGCCAAAACAAAGGAAAAATAATATGCGTTATTAAATCGTTCCGTTTAGATTTATGAGATTTAGACATTTGGTTACCAGTGGGCTATATTTAAAAATTTACATATTAACTCTCTTAAAAACTGAATTATTGTAAAAAAAACCCACATACAAACACAGATAATGTCCTTACAGTAGTGTCCTCTTAAATTCTATTATACAGCGTGTAACAGGAAGACCTGATAGATAACTTTTATTCTAATCGATATTTTATTTTACTTTTTTTTTTAGTTAATAATTTATATTTACTTGCATTACACGTATAATATAAAAAAAAATTATTTTTATTTTTACTGAAAATAAAAAATTTTTATTTTTATTTTAATTTTTTTGGATAAATTAAAAATTGCCAATTTGTGAATCTGATTATAAGAATAATAATTTTGATGGAAAAAACATTTATCTAAGTCAAGTAGTTTATTTTTTAGAATTTTGAAAAATATCAAAATTTTTTTGGTTAAATTAATTTGGAACGTAATAACGTTTTACAAAATATTATTTTTGGGAATTTGGTAACGTGAGTATATTTCTTAAATTATTTACTAATTATATAATTTTAACAAATTTTGTCAACGTTTACATAGCATCATTTTTTTTTTTTTTTTTTTTGTCTAGTGTTCCTGTTATATCCTGTATATCTATATAAATAATATAAATTTCACAGATACTATACACAAAATCAAATCTATATTTTGTAGCGCAATTATACACACATATGTCTGTACAATAAAAATTAATTAATTAAACTAAATTTTTCAACTACTCGTATGTGTAGTTATAGTTATAAGAGTTTGAAAAACGTTCACTTTACAATGTAATACTACCATAATCTACACGATAATAACCAAAAAATCAAATATTCAAGGAATACAAATTATATTCGATAACATTGAATGCATTACGATTTAACATTAAATCGAGGAAAAAATATGTATCAATAATATACTTAATACAATTTAGATCTTATTTAAAATTCAAAAATTATAATTTAACTTGTCAAAAAAATAATATCGGTAGAGTTAACATATATCTTGCAGGTCGACAGTTGGTACCAGTGAGACGTACATATTTTTCAGGCTAAAAATATATACCGGTGATATTTACATATACGTACAAAATAGGTATTTATATAATTGGTGGAATTTTATAATCGTCCGTTTTTTTCGACTTTATTGACTCAATTAAAATCATTTTTACGACATAATAATAGTGTTATTATTTTAATATTGCGTCAAGTAAAATACTTTTATTTCCTTGGATTAGTATAACTAATTTATATCACATTTATATGATACCTATATAATATTACAATTTAGGTATACCATGCACGTTTTTTTGTGTTCGAAAGTTTTTAATTTTAAAAGTCTAATCAATGTTATTTAACATAAGTACAAACATAGATGTACGAGTTATACTTGATCGTAAATTCTTACATAACTTCTATAGCACAATATAACTAGTAAGGCTCACTGAAAAATATGTAAAACAACAACTATAGAATCCTAACATGTTATTTTAAAAGCAATAAGAAAATAAATTTAACGTGTTCCGATATTATCCTCGAGTAAAAATTACTATTAGGTATAGTATTTATAGTAGTTCACTGCCTACTTAATTTAAGTAGTTAGGTAACTATATGCTATAACCGTGAATGATTATAGCAATAACAACACATTTTAAATATATATAGTATCATAATAATATATAATATATTGTGTGTATAGGAAAATCCCATATTTATATGTTACAAAATAGTTTTTCTTCAAATCTAAAGTTGAAATTACTTAGAAATAATATAGTATATAATATACATAATATAATATATAAGTAATAAATAATAATAAACATATATTATACTTATAGATAGTGCTTCATTTGAAAAAAATGTATAAGGGTGGGGTGGGGGGCGGTGCAAATGTGTAAAAAAAATGTTCGTCCGTTTGGATATTTAAATGTCCTATTGATTAGTATATAACTAGTCATTAGAATATGGTTACGGTAAATCTATAAGCATAATATATATATTTATAAATTATAAGACATTCTACCTTCGCCCCTTAAATAAAGCATCACTGTCTAAGGGCTAGATTACTATATTTAAGACTATATTTTGCTCTTTCTTGTTCAATGTCATCCATCCGTCCATCTCATGCCGTACTCAAATACCCTCAAATACCTTTCACGTATGAAGTTGATGCACATTGAAAACTCCATGAAAAAACCACGTGAACTCGCGGGACCACCCGGCTACACTCTACATTGGTCAATGTTGATCATTGTAATACTCAACGGCGCTTTGGGATTTTTCGGTTATATACGCTACGGGGAACGATGCTTGGGTAGTGTTCCACTCAACTTACCATCAGATAACAGGTTGACATAATATTCTGCATATATATACGCCTATAAACGGTGTGTCTCGTGATGAGTTTTTATTTATTATACTGTAATTGTCGATTTCGTGTTTGTACAGTCTTTCAGAAGGTGTGAAAATTGCAGTGACGTTGGGTATATTGATGACTTACGGTCTTCAGCTGACCGTCACTGCAGACCTTGTGTGGCAATGGCTGAAAAGAAGGTCTGACACAAACGTTTTTCCGAGAACTGGATCGGCCACACAAGAAGTGTCAGAAATGAACAATCAATATAAATTAATGAGATTTTCACTGATAATCGGAACCGGTAAGCGAATACACAAGACATAATATCTGGCGTAGATTTATATTAATCGTATTATGCAAATGTGCGAACTTGATACTTGATGACTTGGAGTAGGTATATCGTTTCGTGTCTGTTATCGCACATTTTATTTACCGACTAACAAATTATCAAGTTTGAGTTCGATCGTGACAAGTTGATGGGTAAATTATTAATGGACGTTTTATGGTTTTACGTGTGATTGCAGTAATTGTGGCGACGATCGTACCAGATGTCGGGCCAATGATCTCGCTGGTTGGCTCGGTTGGGTTTTCAGTCCTTGGTTTACTAGTACCTGCAGCTTTGGAGACTGTATGGTATTGGGACGTGCGCAGTGAAGAAGACTATAGCGAACTCGATGTCGATCTGGAATTCGACGGAATTGGATTGGCGTCAGCTGCAGCGTTGACGTCAAGAGATGACAATTTGAAAATGAGAAAAATCGGCGCCCGAAGAACGTTGAGACACATAAAAAATTTTATATACGTAATACTAGCCTTATCCGCGCTGGCCGGTGGCGCATTTTATAATTTAAGAGAAATGTTTGCACTAGTGCCGGACCACACATAATATAATATTAATATTATTAATATTAAAGACTGCCAATGTACATAATATTGAACATAACCGATATAGCACTCGTTATTGTTATGAATTTCCTACGATGTTCCTCATACATGTCTATACCGTTAAATGTTAATCCTTAAGCGACTGATTTGTTTTGCTTGAATTTTTCGTAATATTTTTAACCGTAGATTTAATTTATTAATATAATCATATTGTAGTATATTATATTGTGTTATTTTTTCGTCACTATATTGTTATCCTAAATAAACATCATCATATCCTAATAACCGCCAATAGTTATAAGTACCTAAATAATAAATACCTCAAAAATTAGAGTACCTATACAATTCAATGTGTTTCCTAAAACAGCGTATTTTAATAAATAAATATAACTTGATACATAATAATATTATGTACAGAGATAAACCATACAAAAAAACAAAATGCAATGTGCAGCAATTTCAGTGACATACTTGAGATGTTCCTGAAGCAGGTGCCCGTATTTGTGTGCCTTGTCTTTTATTGAACTGTCATAAATGTACAATTGACTGCAACGGATACTAATAATTATTCACAAAATGTTTTTTTTACTGTAGTACTACCTAGGTATTATAAAGTTGTCCAATGATACAGTGTTTATAATACAGTGGCGTACACTCACGGAGGGGGGAGGGTGTTCAATCACCAAGGTATTTTTTTTAGTATACGTATAGGTAAATAATATTTAGTTAATAACATTTTAAAAATATTTTGTTATATATTATACATATATAGATATGATTTTTTAATTCAACACCTCATCCCATTGGAAATATCTATGTACGCCACTCTTATAATTTATAGTACCTACCTACTATTTATTTTAGTCTTTTTTAAATAGTTAAACTTTAGGTAGTACAGTTTTGTATGGGTATTCGTGTTATATATCGAATGGTAAATAAATGAAAATAAAATATAAATATAATTAAATATATTGATACGTATCAATGATCTTGTCTGTATAGATACCTACACTTTTTTATTTTTATGTTTCTAAATCAATACTAATAATAAACAATGTGACGATAAAAAAAAAGGAATTTTAGATTGGATTAGATTGCAAATTGTAATACATGAATAACAATTTTAAAAAAAAAATCCATTAAAAAAATTGAACTAAATTATAAAAATAAAAAATATAATACTTAAAATTATTATTAACTGGGTAGCTTTTCAGGATTTCAATCACAAAAAACATGATTTTCAAATTTTCATTAGAATTAAATAATATTTAATTTATCTTGTATTAAATTTTGTGGTTTTACTGCAAGTTTTAATAATGATACGACTGCATGTTATGATGCATAAAATTAAAACTGAACAAAAATCTATAGCTATGAGCAAAAATATGTCCAATTTGTTAACAATTAATAAACTATGTAGTTGTTTTATATGATCATTACATTCATTTATTTATACTTACATTACATTTTTTCTATTGAACATTTCCTTTTTCCACAACAAAATATTTGATTTTTAATCAAACAAACTTTTGAGTTTTTACCTGCATATAATAGTTCTATTTGTATATTTAGTATCTACTCAACAGATAAAATTATCATATATTTATAAAAAATCAAACTGTTTTAATAAAAATGTCAAAAAGTAGCGTAGGTAAGAAATTATAAAAATAATATTTTGGTGAATCCATTATTATTATTTATTATCTAACAAAATTAAATTATTAAAATAATCTTTAAAAAAAATGTAATATGTAAAATATCATTTTGATTTTAATTAAAACCATGCCATTCAAATTGAAGTTGTGAAAAAGTAAAACTATTAAATAAACAATGTTTTACGTGTACAATACATCATAGATATAGGTATACTTATTGTCTATTCACTTAGGATTAATTATTCAATTTATATGTTAGTTATAAATACATTTGTTTTAGTAGGTACATTCTGATTTAACTACGTTTTGAAATTATTTAATTTGTTGTTCTAAATCTAATAAGACGAAGGTATATTAAATACCTACATGTCCACTGACAGATACTCAGATACTCATACATTAAATGTCAATACATTTTCTTGAAATGCTGTGTATTACATTATGTAATCTTGACAACATTGGCAGAAATTGAATCACATTAACTTCTGATACAATTAAAAAAAAAAAAAAAACTGTAGTTGCGGTCTTGAACGATTGCTACTGATTTTATGGATTTACATTTTACATAGATAGTTTAAATGATAATATGGTGTTACATTAAATTAATAATAACAAGATAATATCATTAACAATTTAGTAGACGTATATAACCGTATATAGATTATAGTATTATGTATTATTTTATACATATGTCTACATCTCAAATAGTTCAAAACAATTATATGGAAGAGCGCATTTATAATTTTCGAGATAACGACGGCGCATTGCCATGAAAATAAAATAATTATTTATTTAAGTAGGTATCTGTATTGATGTATCAATAATGTAGGTCATTAAAAATTAAAACTACTGTAGTATCGAAAACATATCGTAGGTACTTAACCTTCTCGGTAATCAACTTTTGCCATCACAACCATGCAATAATGTATAATATATATATATATGTATACACAACAAAATTAAAAACACAAAAAGTTTTGTTTCGCCGTACCTTATCGAAATACCAATTAATTAACATCTAACGGTGGATATTTTTGTATGGGTACAATATTTAAAAAAAATATTTTGGATTCTGAGTGAAGCGATGATGGATATGTATTGATCTTACAATTATGAGTATTTCTTTTTTGTTGTATGTGTCTGTTTACACGATAAGTAGCCGAAACAATGCTAAGATCTTCAACTTTAGCATCTTTACCGGTGGGAAAGTGAAACTAGTTGATGCATACGAGAGTCAAACTTCAAAATTTCCAGAAGTTATCAAAAGCGTCGGGGAAAACATAGAAAAATTAAGGAAGGAAAAACGGGAATTTGTATGCAAAACTAAGTTTTGATATAATCGATATTATGTTTTGGTGTAATAAGAAAAAAATATAAATACCTACATGATTTTTTCACCAAATTTTTATATTAGTATTTTCTAAATACAATAACATATCCAAAATATTTTAACTTTTTTAAGGGGATTCGATACCGTGATTATCTATTTTTGGTCTAACACACGCGTGACATAGTATACGAGTTTTTTTGACAAACATACCAATTGATCTAATGAAGCAATAAGAACACTGAAAACAGATTTGAACTTGTCATCATGTCAACTAGAAATCGACTTTCCCACGTTTTTGATATTATCCCCCCAAATTATTAAAAATTTCATATTCAAAAAGAGTACTTAAAAATTCTGGTATTTCAATTATTGGAGAAGTTGAAATCAAAAAATCAAAAATGTGGAAAAGTCGATTTCAAGTAGACTTGACGGAAAATTTAAATCTGTTTTTAGAATTATTATCGCTTCATTAGATCAATTAGTATATTTGGCAAAAAAAGCGTCTAAAACACTATGTCGCGCGTGTGTTAGACAAAAACAGAAAATTGCGGTATCAAATCCCCCTTAAATTTTTTCCTTATGACATTTTCGATTTTCATTATTTTCATTAAAATAATTTTCGATAAAACATATTTCACTCGGTCAAAAGACTTGAAAGTTTAATAAATTTTCCTCATATGTTAATCTACTTTTAATAAAAAAAAAAACTTACTTTCTAGTCTTATACATTTTAAATGAGCGTCTGAAATTCTAATTGCTTAGACAATGGATATTTCGTAAACTAATTTCTCAAGGAACGATTTTCTCATATGGTTGTACTTCAAAAATGAATAAGACAGATACTTTAGATTTTCATCGAATGTTTATTTTATCATTTTCTATACATGATAACATTTTCAGAATATTTTCAACTCTTTTTGAGCCATTATATTAATAGTAATATTTTCTCCAATATCGGTAAAAGATATTTAGCTGTGTCAAAAAGCTCGCAAATTAAATACTACTTTACTCAAGTTGTAATACTAGCAGTTCAAAAATATTAAAATATTTAAGCATAATAATTTTTTAATACGTATTTAAAGATCAAATGTCGACAAAATTTATCAAAACGGCTGATAATAATGTATATCAAATTGCAAATTATTTTGTAGTTAAAAATTGATAAATTGTCATTTTTTATAGCTACGTGGATTGAAAATTTGAAACAATGTTTCTCAAGTATATCATAGTCTAAAAATTATATTCACAAGGTTTGTTTTTAGTATAAATTTTAAGTTAAAATGTGTACGAAACTAGATATTTAAATGGAGAATAACGATTTTAGTTATTTTTTTGTAATCATTATTATTATTATTAATTTTATTATTCGTGATTACTTGAAACTTTAACAAAAAAAATTCCAATAAAATATACATAATATATACTTGTTGCTTAAAATCTTATTTTGAATGAAATGATAATATTATACCATTGAATTCAAATTTAACACATCCATTACAGTGACCCACATGACACCTAAAATAGCTAATTTACAGCAGAATGATACCTACCAGCCCACCTTTTTAAATTTTTTATTAGTGCACATTATAGGTAATATTACTTATTATAGCCTTTTACATTATAACGGGAGATAGAACGATTTCAAAAGTTCCATTTAAACAGTTATAATAGAATTTAAAATATATATTACAAGTATATTTACATTTTTAACTGTAACATTTTTTAACACAATAAAAAATATAATACTTTCTTAGAAGTATAAGCTTTAATTGAAGCGATGAATAAAAATAGGTACCAGTAGATAAGTTTTCAAAAAACAGATAAATTCAAGTACTAAAAAATAAATGCTCACAAAAACTTATGACGAGAAAAAAAGTACTCAATAATTGAAGTTAGTTTAAATTCTTATAATACTAAGCTAAATATTTTAATTCTATAGGAACACCGAATAGGTATTTATTTTCTATAAATAAATACTAATACGAAACGCTATAATTAAGTTGATTTAGTTATATTAGGTACACCAATAATAAATTATAATCTTAATAGAAAATGATTCATGTTACAATTAATTCAGATTAAATCAGACAATCTTACAGTACGAATTTAATAATTTTTATCATCAACATTGAACATTTATGATATTTATTCAAAAAGTAGTTAAGTACTAATGTCTAATGCAAACACTAACAAGAGGTTATAACAACGTATAGTTAGATATACATACATAATATCTTAAAACTGTGTAGGTATATAATCATCGTAATATATAATCTTTATTCAATTAATAAAAAAATATTATATGTAACTATTCAAAATGTATAAAAAATATCAATTCCGATTAGACATAAATAATAATTTTAAAGAAAGAATTTTAACTTGGCCTTTTAAAATTAAATCATATAACCACAATATAGATAATATGTCATAAAATATAATTATATAATATTAATTAAAATAACAAATGGTTTCAAAATAAAAATTTTAATAATATGACTTATTATTTTATTAAGATATACCAAAGTAGATATAAGATATAAAATATTTCATCTAAACGTTGCTTAAAATAATTATTAATTTATAAACTATTTTATAATTATTGATTATCGTGTAGCCGTACAGTTATCATTTTTTTTAAATTTTGTAGTACTTATTAGTTATTATTGGTATTTGGTACCACAGGAATGCATCATTGATTAAAAAATATAGATATTGCAATGAAATTTGTTAAGTAATGATACCGTTACGAAGGAATATCATGATAAATGATAATTTCAACTATTCCTTAAATGTTTGCTCCAACACCTTCAATATTGTCTTATAACTTATATTACGCATTTTAACAAATAAAAACAAAATAACTGCTTTTGATAAAAACAAAACAACTTAGCGCCGATAAAACTTTGAATCTTATTATTATTATTTTGTATAGATATACAATCCTCGCTTTATGCTTTACAACTGTACCTACAATGAAAGTATGACATGATAATATTGAACAAGACAAAAAACTCGTTAGAAGAAGTCACCAACTTCTTATAAATATTGAATCTTATAATAAACTATGCTATCACGGTTCAGCCAATTTAAATGACAAAAATAATAACATAATATATATTATATATGTTGTTTTGATAAAATAATTCGTAAAGAACGTTTTTATAATTAACGCGCAAATAGTAATTCGTACCACAACAATTACGAATACTATCGTAGGTACTTAAAATAATTGGATATTGATTCATATAGCAGATATGAATATCTATTATATTATTATATATTATTTTAATAAGTATATATGTTAATAATGCGATAACCGAAATCGATTCCTACAAAAATCAATAGGTGATCCCGACGTATAATTAAACCACGGGATACATAGGTATACAGTGAACAATGAACATGCTAACTGTCCTATCGTCGTCGTATATTATTATAATATGTGATATCGTTTAATAATAAAATGTATAACATATTATTGGCATATTATGCACATTATGCAATATTATTATTATTGGTGTTCGGTTTTCCGCGCGTTCAAATTGCATTTGGTTACGCGTGTTGCTCGCTCGACGCCCATGGTCAGAGTAATAATTATATTATTATCGCGCGCGTTATCGCTATTGTCATTACAAGGCGCCGCCGTCACCACTTTGGGACGTATAGCTGCTCCGATTGATTCTATCATTAAGACAAATTAGTGCAATCTACGCACTCAATTATAATTATGTCGTCTCTATGCAATATTATTATTACATTCTGTTGTCAAATTCGTTCTTCATTGACATATAATAGTTTCGTTTGATAGTCGCGTATTAGTTACAAAGCAGCACCTTCAGCAGTAACACGACGACTTCGCCACATTTATCGAGAAAATAGTTCAGCAAGCGCAGATTTAAAGAGAATACAAGTCACCACTGACGGATAATGATGACCGGCTGCCATCTACATAATCGGCATCGAAATTAATTAAAATATTTTGATAATAATAAACTGTCGTCGTCGTCGTTATCGTCGTCGTTATATATATTACTCATATTCGCCTTAAGTCGAAAATAAATCTGTTCAGTTCGTCGTCGCCACTGACATCAGACGGACAGCCTGCCTGTACGCCTGGCACGCTGAATAAACTGACCAGACGCCGGAACGACTGGACGAGAAAAGCAGCAGCAGCGACCGTGACAATTGCGGCGAGCAAAGAAAAATCGCGGCGTTTTCGCTGCTGCACGGTCACCAGTAGCACATCTCAAAATCACCACCACCATCACCACCAGCACCTGCAACCCCAGCTGCTAAAGGTAAGAACTGTTTTTCGCTTTCTTTTATTCAGTTCGATAGGTTATTTTTATTTGTCATTTGCACGTATACTGTATACATGTGTCATCACGATCGTGTGGAGGTCGTCGACGTCTTTTTTCTCATATTATAATATTATATGAGTGTGGAAACATGTTGTATCTGGATATAATTATGAGTAAGGTAGAATATTATGCGTCGTGATGCGTGACGCAACCGTCATCTAGAGTGGCCGCCACCGCTCCCTCGAGTCTCGAGAGGATGTAAACATTTTTTGCTAGAAGCTTTTCCTTAATTAATAGGAAACAAGAAATGTACAATGTACATAAGTAATATAAGACGATTAGGCTTCAGGTGCCTGCCACGCGTGTTTGTGTCTTGCGTAAGATAATATAACGACTGCGGGATGTCGGCGATAAGAGGAAGCACGGTGAAATAAGTAGATTGTATATTTTTTATCATACCGGTAGATACCTACTCTTGAGATTCGAGTGATTCGACGAGTGTTAACAGTTATTATTTCGCATGATTATTTTATTTTTTTGCTCGTCTTTATCATCGTATTTGCGTCCAATGTAGTTATACGATACGTGTGTGTGTTGACGAAGGCAGTATTTATTGTGCTTATAGGGAAAAGTCTTTCTGATAGGGATATCACTGTACACTTTGTAAAATTGTACATACAAACGGTTGCCGTTCAAAAAGACATAAGAACAAACTATATATTATTATTGTTTGATGAGCACTTAGAATCATTTTAACATATAATATTGTACTTCAAATCGTAATCGAGTATGTATTTTTAATTATTTAATTGGAACTAAACAAATATTTCTTAGGAATTCCGGGCAGTCCAAATTATGATTTATAAATGGTTTCAAATATTCAATAGACACATTTTTATGAAATGTTATAAAAAAAAATATCATTCAAAAGAAATTGATAATATTATTTAAAGATAAACTATGTTGGATTATTATATGAAACAAAGAACTATATAGTTCATAAAATGTCCTATCAATTTGAAATTTGAATATTACCTACATATTATTGTACTTACAGCTCAATAAAAGTATTCAAGGTTATCCTAAAAAATATAATACATTAATACATGTACCTATTCAGTATAATAATTCAGTAGCTCATAAAATATAATAATAATATGTAGGTAACAATGTAAATTATTTAATATGTATTATATTTAAGATTCCTAAATTCTTTAGTTAGGTAAGTAGGTACATAGCTCCAATTCATTTTAGTGACATTTTCATATTATTATGCATTATCGTATACTGTATATCAATTAGGGATTTAAAATAACATTTTTTAAAAAATTATCAAAATTAAAAATAATAAGTTGTGCAGCTATCATAGGTTACAGATATTTCTTATCTACCTATTCAAACTATGCAGATATATTTACAATGCCTTATTAATGCAATAATACATAGAAAAATATCCAAATATAAAATAAAATACTATTGTACTACATATTATACACATTAAATATAATAAATACGAATTACTAGTTATACTAGGTGAGATACTAGGATCTAGCTTAGATGAATATTTTTGAATTCAATTTTACCGACGTATGATACTGAGTTATATGTTTCCGTTAATCCCTAATTGACAACATAATTCTCAACAAACTAAATCACCATTCAAAAGGTTAATATAGTATACCTATAATATATAATTAACATAACACTATTTTATTAGTTTTAAAATTATCTATTTTTTTTTATTTGATTTTACAATTGATTAAAAATAAACATAATCATAACTTAGATGATTTAGAGTAGTTCAACTTTAAAATTTAAGATTTATTTGAAAATTATATAACATGGACACGCATGGTCTTACCAAAAACCAAAATATTAAGATTTTTTTATAATAATCATAATTAAAATGCATCTATTTGTAGGCTTCAAGAATAATTTAAATTAATTTCACTAATGAAAACTGATCGTATACTACTTATACATCTAGATTCTATCAAAAAACATAACTAATCCTCCAAATGGTTTTTAATATTCGTATACAGATAGTTATACCAGGATGCAAAATCACACCTCTATAGGGTTTGTTTGAACCAACAGTATAATATTATAGGGGACTACTCCCCTACTTGAGGGTCCTTCTATATAATACATAAATATAATATTTATTAATTATTTTGTTTTTAATTGATTCCACAAAATTACTTACGGGTTTGAGTTATGTCTTACTTTTTTATTTTTAGTATTCAATTAGATATCGTATTTGAACATAACTATTTATAATTCCAAAGATTTGCATGATAATATCAATCAATGATTTGTCTTATATTATATGTTTTAAATATTTTTTTTTATCTTTACCGATGCGAGATCGGCAAACAATGTCCACTAACATACATATTTACATTTTTCACCCCAATTAAAAAGTTATTCATTTTATTTTTTAATCTGATTACTAAAATTATAATAGTATTTTGAACAGCGATTTTGTATAAATATATATTATATTGGATATTGTATTGAAAATATATGTTATAATAAAATGTACGATTTATCTACATAATTTAAGATTGGATTATTTGTATTAAAAATGTTATGTACGACTATATTATTGTCAACTATTTATCGACTTTATTGTCGTAATTCAAACAAAAATATTATATCAATGATTCTTAAACAACAGAAGTAGATTTTATATTTGAAAGTGCAATACCCGATGAAAAAATTTGACTTTAGCTGTTTGGGTAATGTACCTACGTATAATATAATATTGAATTATTGAATATTAATCATAGGTACCCAGTATATTATTATTATTCCTATTCAATGAAACTGTTTATTTCTTCATCACATCATTCTGGGCTCAATAATCTGTCGTTTGGCTTTTTTAGTCATCTATGAAACCATAATATAATAGTATAATACTATACCTTGGTATTGCACGATTTGCATGCATTAACGAAGATATTAGGTCATTATATTATAATAACGAAAAAACGACACATATTGGTAAACCTAATTACTACAGGGATACCTATTAATAATAATGCATATTTTCTTGCAGTTTTCGCAGCATGAAACACACAGTGAATTCGAATGGCCAAGGTGCAGATGGCAACAATGCCAACGATGGAGACGGCAACGTCGGAACACAGGGGTGGCGTCGTGCCAAGGGTGGAAAAAAGCAGCTGCCGTACGACCCGTTTCAGATGCGTGACAACTCCAACTCGACCACGTGAGTATAAACCAGATTATTATTATTGTTTGTACCTCCCTGACTTAGTCTCTAAAATACAAAATGGTTTTCCAGTGCTACCGGCGCTTTGTTACATCTGATAAAGAGCAGTCTCGGTACCGGCGTCCTCGCTATGCCGAACGCGTTCAAAAACGGCGGTCTCATTTTTGGCCTGTTTGGCACAGCTGCCATCGGGGCGCTGTGTGCGCACTGCATCTATCTTCTGGTGAGTTTAATAACATCGCATCTCGTGTTGTTGCCTGATGAGAATCATCAATTCCACCCTACGCGTGCCCGTTCACCCCTACTCACCAAACATATTATGTACCTACATAATAATAACCCAATATGGTACCATACGAAGTGATTTGTTCATGAATCTAAGCACACGTATTTTTTTCAAATGTTTATAAAAAAAATAGTTATACCCATATAACGTTTAAAAATTATAACTTTTAGTCAAATATTCTGCTTCAGAATAATAAAAAAAAAAAGGTTATAGTAAATATCAAACCATTAATACAGTATACTTTACAGTACCTACACTACTATTATAATAGTTACATGTAATAAAGTAAAAACTCATTCAGGAATACATGTTTGTAGTTAATGATAGGTAATTATTAATGTATTCGAAACAGTGGCGGATCCAGGGGGG
>NC_042493.1:67360416-67369338 GCF_005508785.2 Acyrthosiphon pisum | reverse complement strand
CCCCCATCACCGTAGTTTTCCTTTTTTTACACTGTGTTTAGTCAATTTTGCAGTCAATTTTGCAACTTTTTGTACTTTTGCCCCCCCATGCCCCTCCCAAAATTAAGCCCTGGATCCGCCACTGATTCAAAAAAACCTTTTGTTATTATAACTTATTATAATATTTGTACCTACTTCAAATGGCTTTTAAAATTTAAAAAAAAAACTAAAATTGACACAAAACTATCACAATGTGTACTGTATATTGACACTCTTTAGACTCGTGTCATAAGTATGTCATCTGCGTATTATCGGTCGGCAAACAAACGTATGTTGTTATTTAATATTATAATATGATTGTTAATCAGTTAGAAAACAAATTAACTTCATCGATGTTATTTACTTTTTTGTTAAACTCTTTGTTTATTTTAGATTATGGGGAATGATATTTAATGCCATATCAAATTGTATATAATTAATACTACTTGTGGGAGGTCATTTCAAAAATATTAACCATAGAAACTGAAAACACTGTACTTTCTATTGGGTACCTAAATTATCATTTCTATACACAATGAAATTTTCAAAATATTTAGAGTAACTTAACTTACTAAGGAATTTAAAATGTTTAGATTTGTTATGTTAATAAACATTTTTATATTTGGTTAAAAAACTTAAAAATGTAACACAAGCTTTATTTTTTTAACTTAGTTGTACTAATAGCAATTTAAAAATATTGTAAAAAACATGCACAAAATTGTTTTATTTACACATTTTTACTTGAATCTTTTCGCCACTACGTACCTATTAATAATACTCGTATATTAATTATTATTCAGTATCCGATTAATTTTTAAAAATATTTAGATTCAGTCATATCTATTTATACTATGAACGTATATTCACACTGGTCTACGCGTGGTACGATGCTTTATATACGTCATATAAGTTAATTATTATATAATATAATATGCCATTTGATTTTGTTGAAATCCCGTATAAGTAATAGAAAAATAAATTACCGTAGAATGGGGTTACTTTGATTTCGTGGGTCTGCTTTGATACACTTATATATTTTAATTCACAAGAGTACCATGATGGTTTAATTTGTTTTCATAAAATTGGGTTACTTTCATATCACACTAAGAAATATAGGTATCAAAGTTGCCCACGACGTTGTGTAACTTTAATATCATATTAAAAAGATTGATATTTCTGAAGATAATATCAGAAATTTATAAATTAAAACGTTAAAAAATTGAACGTAACTAGCTGCAACTAAGATATCATTTTGAGAGTTTTATCGTTATTACCACAAAAGGTCTCTATAAAATAAAAAGTAAAATTGTCTTTAAACAGTAAAAAATTATCAAAGTAACCCCATTTACGGTACTAAAAGCAATATTAATATTAATATACTGCAAAAATATAAGTTGCAGATCATTTCCACTCTAAATTGTTTTTCATATACAAAAATACATAAAATTAAAATATGAATTTAATTCAAATATAACACAATAAATTACGATGTACACTCGTACCTACTGTACAGCAGAGGTACTTAACAAGCTTTTCTATTATTTTTTCTTGTTACCTCAGTGTGAAAAATTAGTGCTCCAAAAGTGCTTTAAAAATGTGCAAAGGTACAGGTAAATGCCGAAATATGCTACGACTTGTTTTACGAACGTAGAGTGTATAATATAGTTACTTTTGTTAAGGCGTTTGGCGTAGGCAACTTAACGACAATTAATAAAAAAACAAAAAATATGTGTTTCAAATTATAAATTACAATATAGGTAGGTACTCTTTAATATATTTATAATGTAAATAGTTGCACTTCTCACTTACATCATCTACGATTTCACAATATTGTTTTTATCTATTTTTTGTGTTTTGTGTTAGTATAAAAATACTAATATGGAACCACGTAGGTATTAATATTTAAATGTTTTTGACTGGGCATAATTTTTTTCATTGACATATTTTATGGAAATAAATTTTAAATAATCGTTAATTACCAATAACCATTCAAAATATTTTTAAAAAATATAAACTATGTACAATGTATATTACCAATTTGGTGAAAATGTCAAGTATTTATGGGTATTTATTATTAAATTGCAACAAAATAAGAAAATCAAATTTTGTCAAAAATTCAGTTTGAGTATCTTACTTAAACATTCCGGTTTTTCTTTTCTTTTTCTTTTTTTGTTTTAAACAGTACTGGGAATAGTAAATTTTTACCTCCCTACTTAATCCACATTCCTATCAGGAAATTATATGTTAAAGTTAAAAATTGGATAATTTTTACTGATCCGATAATAGGTAGTGATAAAAAACACAAATTAAAAAACATATTATTGTAAATCAATACATTCATCGCTGAACTCAGAATTTTAAGTATAGGAGGTGTTCACAAATTATTATAATAATAATATGTAATTTAAAAAAAATGTCCACCCTATATTTTACAAATGACAACTGACGGTCAAAACTGCGAGATATCGTTACATATAATAATTAATAATATTTGTATACTCTTTATTTTGTCGATAATATTTTATGCAATAATAACCATATCGACGGCCGTGCAGTATTCCGGAGTTATTATACTTGTGAACGAAGTAAAAAATCCACTGAAAATTACAACGACATTCAGCCCGACGGCCGAGGTTTTTCTTTTTATGTACGCATACTGCATAGTATTGTAATCAGTTGTAACGTGCTTTTTTTTATTATTAACGAATGCTACCCGCGCGGCGCGCTGTGTGGTTTCGAATGCGAGCGGCCCAACACTACGCTGTGGTATATAATTTACATAGCTGCCGACCGTCATTGTGACAAAAATTAATTGGTTAATTTCACGTTAATTATAAAAGAAATTTAGTAAGTTAAATAAAATTCAAAACTAACTTTTCAACTTAAAAAACATTTTAATTCGATAACTCCCAGCCTTGGGTATAGGTAACCCTCGGGGTGTTGTTTCCATCCGATATCGTACAGCATATAAAATTAGTGTTCAGCTTCAGCATAACGAATTATATGTGGTTAACTTAAATATGTCATGGGAAGAATTTTATAACTATCCAGCTTGCCAACACCCAAACATACCTATTTAGGTACATTTGATAATAGGTAAATTAATTTTAACGTTAAAGCTAATAACACAAAATTGGTTCGGTTGTACAAAATGTTGATATATTGTACTATTGTAAGACGGCGATAACACATGTGGATATATAGCGTCATCTTAGTTTAGTATGTGTATACAGCATTCTTCGACGAGCGCTATTTACTGATAATTTGCTTATTGCTAACTCACTGAAAATTACAACGACATTCAGCCCGACGGCCGAGTTTTTCTTTTCATGTACGCGTAGTATTGTAATCATTTGTAATGCTCTTTCAATAAATTATTATTAACGACGCGCCGTGTGATTTCGAATGCGAGCGGCCCAACATACCGCCGTGGTCTATAATTTACATAGCTGCCGGCCGTCATATGACATAATTTTTTTTTAAATTTTTTAGGGTTTTTCGGCGATTCTCTATAATAGTAAACTGTTTCGCGCGAGACGTAAAATACTAACAATATCAAGTTCCTTAATTTTTATCTCATTATGGGTACGATCAAAATTATACGTATTAATTATGTTGTCGCTGTTGTTACGCATGAAATACGACGGTACAATTATAGTAGTGTTGAATATACATAATAATATTATTATAATAGTCGCCCAGGAGTGATTATATATTATTATTATTATAATTTATAATATTATATGATCAATATGTATTGATATTTTTCCAGGTGGTGTGCTCGCAATCACTGGCCCGTCGCACACGTCGCCCGGCCCTCGGTTTCGCCGACACCGCGTACGCAGCATTTAAAACAGGCCCGCACAGGTTTCGCGCCTGGGCCGCGTTCGCCAGGTATGACGATGGATTATTATAATAATATTGTTTTATTGCATAATTAAATTATTGTCAACTCTGCGCGTGCTATTGCATTATAGCGGATATAACATGGTATCAATCTGACCTTCTGGTTATTCCAAGAAAATATATTATTATTCTTCGACGGCTGGTCTTAGATGAAAATAATATTCTTTGTGTATATACCAGGCTTGTGTCACCAAATTGAAGCCATAAATGGTAAATGTTTGGACACCTTCTGAGGTGCACAGTCGTCTACGTATTTTTGAGGCTAAAACGATAAGCTCTTAAAATGCGCGCATTTTAATATAAATGTCTACTCGCTGAAGCATTTTAATTTTAAAAATTATTCAATATTCTACAATTCAAATTATGCTGTGTCGGCCCCATGAGTGTATACATTTCACTTTAGTTCTACGTGTTTTCCTGAACCGTTTGGCAATATAATATATTAAAAGGGAATGTGAATAGTAATTAGTATTAAAGGGTTACGCATAGGCAAATTTATTTTTACCTATATGCTTCGTGTAATATGTGTGAGATATAAGTGTGTAAAATGTAAATGGTTATACAATATAAGAACCTATATAGCAACAGTACTATTAAATAATAAATACTCGTGAATGTACATTCAGCTTACGAGATTGCTGTTTATGCGTAACCAAATATCATACATCAAACTATGGCAAATTATTTTATTCCAACTAACTTAGCTGATTATATAATAGGTAAATGCCAGAAATAATTCTGAGAACAGATTTGAATTCACTAAGAAGTTAACGCGTACCTATAATATGTAATATGGTTGTATAACTTCTATGTTATATATATCTAATCCAAATACCTATTTAAACCAATGCCTCAAATCAATTTTCCAAAATGTATAACGCTTAATCAATAATATAATGAACATTTTGAATTTTCCATTTTTGTAAAATTTTAATTATTATTGTGATTGGACATAGACATTATATTTTATTGAATTGTCAGGTCGTATACAGTATTGACAACTTTACGAATATTAATATACAATTTCACACATATATTTAATATTTCATTGAAAAAAAGTTAAGTCTACATTCATTATTTTTAAATTTCAACAAAGCAATAGAAAAAAAAATCCATTTTATTATTTTTTCAAAATTAAATATATTAGCATATTATATTATAATTTTTTGATTGTTACTCCTTATGCATGGTGAAAGGTATATTTAAGAAATATACCAGCTAGATCGATAAAGTTGTACTTTTTAAAATATAAAAAATTAAGCATGCAAGTTACAACCTAACAACTACAATAAATTTGCTTACTAAAAAACATTACAACTGGACGAATGTTTGAATAAAAATCTTTTTTAATCGCATTGCTTGGTCAATGTACATACAATATAATGTTAATTATAGAAAATACACAATAGGTACTGACAATTGCAATCTCGTTACATTTTTTTTTTTTTTATGTCCGGTGTCTTTACAACACACTTTGTCATGTCACTGTTGATTTAACTATCTGCAAAAACATCATAATTAAGAGGGTTTGTCAACGCTGCATTATTTTGCACGTACTATTTCGGCAACTGTGTGTACGTCATACTCATCTCGGCGTCGTTCAAACAGGTATGACAACTGTGCATAAACATGAAACGATTTTCGTCCTATTTTCACTTTGACTTTTTTTAGGTCGCAGACAATCACCTCCCTGAAGAGTGGCACTTATCCATCCGTACCTGGATCTTGGGTCTAGCCTTACCGATTCTTCCTCTCGGCATCATTCGTTCACTCCGAGTGTTGGTCCCCTTCTCGGCCGTGGCGACGACATTCATACTGGTTGGTTTGGGTTGCTCCATGGCCTGGGTGGTGATCGGTGTCAGTCCGTTTTCCAGCAAAGAAGCTGTGTTGGCAGCCGTACCACTACCCGATATGGCGTCTCGCCCTTGGGTAGGCACCATCGCGCACATGCCTCTGTTCTTCTCCACCGTTGTCTTTGCCATGGAGGGTATCGGCACCGTACGTATCATATTTCAGACAGTTTCAATTACTGTGCCACCGCTCCTCTAGTAATGTGACTGTCTATGACTTAGGTTCTACCGATTGAGAACTCGATGCGCCATCCAGAACATTTCCTCCGGGCCCGTCCGTGCGGAGTGTTGAATGCCGCCATGACGCTGGTCGTGTTTTTGTACTCGATGGCCGGCTTCCTCGGATACTTGCGTTTCGGCAATTCCACTGAAGGTTCAATCACGCTCAATCTTCCCAATGATCTGTATGTATTTTTAGTACCGTAATTAGTATAATTACTAAGGCTTGGTAGTTATAGGAGCTAAAAAAGGGATAATATGCATTGTACAAATTGTACAAATACAATTTTGTAAAATATCCATGAAAAAAGGTCAAATATGCAAAAAAAGTTTGTTAAATATTTATAAAAAATCAAAACTAAAAAAAAAATTACTTAAAATATTATTGTACTAAAATAATTGTAAAATTTTATAAAAATAAACTATACAATATTTAAAATATGGTGGAAATCTGTATGACATTTTGACAATTTATTAAACTGAAAAAAATAATTAAATAATTATTTCGAAAATATAATAGGTACCTATACATAGGAATAATAGTTTGGTAGAGATTAAATGCTCATTGCTCCGTTTTTGTTAAATTAATAGTTAACTCAGACGTAACAATAAATACCTACCTACATTAAATAATGTTGAGTTATATGTTTAATATTATTATTTAAATACACAACAAAAAATAGATCAATAATTTTTAGAAAAAATTAGATTCGCATAATATGCGTATGAAAATCAATAAATATACATTTTTTTCCTAAAACTGACGAAAAATATGCATATTAAATTTTTGATTTTTAAGTTGACCATATAGCTCATGTTTTCTAGCTTGGTCTGCTATAAATCGAGAGCATATATAGAATAATATGTAACTCCTATAATTTCCGAGCTCTATAGTAATCACCAATTAATACAGGTATAGAGATAGTCAAGTTTTAGTGACAGTGGTATTAATAATTTGTAATTTTCTTGGTCACCTCAAATTATAGATTTGCTGAGACGGTTAAGATCACGGTCACACTATCGATACTCTTCTCATACGGTTTGCAGTTTTGTGTCCCCAGTGAGATCGTTTGGGCACGCTTGAGGCCCTGGCTACGGAAACGCAAATGGGATGCTAAGTATTCACTTCCTGCGACAGACAAAGATACTTCCACTGTAGCTGTGAGCACCATTGCCGGTAGCATAGTGACCATGACCACGGTCACTTCAACAATGAATCATACCACGAACGACGAGAAGAAACAGACTGAAGTAGAAGAACTGGATGAGCAAGAAAATTTTGTGGAATGGGAGTACTACGTCATGCGGGCTCTAATGATCCTGGGAACTTGTACAGTACCATATTATATTGATACTATGTCGTTCTAGTGTAGGTATACTCACATTTATTTGTTATATTTATTACAGTTGGTATTGCCGCCATCGTACCCAACCTTGCCCCCATCATATCTTTATTTGGGGCAGTGTTCTTCTCCATCCTGGGACTTATGTGTCCGGCTGTAATACATCTGGTTGCATTTTGGGAATATAACAACGAACATGAAAATAGTGAAAATGATGAGGACTCAGATTCAGAAAACGATTTAAGATTTGACGGTGTCGATAACTATGCGATGTTTGACGACATGAGTATAGTTTGTGGTGATAATACACAGCGACAACAGCAAAGGAGAATGAACAATGATGAATCCAGTACCAAAAATAAAGGCATGAGCCGAATTACGGCCACCAAAGACATTGCCATCGCTTCACTCGCTATATTTGCCATGGTCTCTGGTGCGTATGCATCGTTGGTAGACATATTTCAATCTTACGGATTCAGTAAAGAGCACACTATAAATTCTACCATTGAAATTATAACGACTACTATAGGCCCGGGGCCAGAGTCAGCGTTCCTGTTGATAAAATAAATAAATTTATTGATAGGTATGCTTAAACACCACCGCTGAATCGACCCATGCTTTAAATACACTATTCAACACCCGGTGAGATGTTGTAAAGTAACCTCCACGCCACTTGGTATATTATGTAAACTATATGAGTGTTACCATAATTATTAATTTCACTCTCATAGTTTCCCTATGTGTTTAATTTATTTTGGACATAAATATAATATAATTTTCTCTCCTAACGGTCTGTTGCCATAATATAATAATAATTATAGTAGGTAGGTGTTGTTATTGACTGATGCTATCTGTCTTAGACCTATTTATGTTTGTTTTAATTGAAAGTTTGTTTGTTTTTTTTTTTTTTATTTGATCAACTGTCAAGTGTGCTTTTATACATGAGCGTTGACAATAAAAAAATGTACTCCATAATTTAAAATATCTTAGTACCTATTTATTATTGTCATTTTAATTATTGTCTAAATTATTATATTATACTTCTATTTTACATTTCCACTGTTATAATATGTTACCAATTTTATAAGACATTTTTTTTAAAAATATGTTTTGAATTTCATCAGTTGTTACGTCTTGTCAAATAATTGAAATTAATATACATATATTTTATTTTTATAAAATGATGAAAATGCCAAATGATTGGTGTGAATTTATAATATACCTAATTTATATGAGTTTTTTGTTCGAAATACATCAATTGTTTTTTAAACATATCCTACAGTTATTAATTTATGCAGTTTCATTGTTGGTACCTATTTTTTACACTCTTACACTTATCTTGAAAAATTATTGCGAGAGTGTATTTAAGCATAATTTATACATATTACATGTATTACCTACCTACCTAATTAAATAACTCCATAATATTTTAGTACTTAGTAGCAGGGGCGGACTTGCCATTTTTCCGCCCCTAGGCATTACAACACTAGCGCCCTTTACATTGGCGTACTCACACGATTGGGGGGGGGGGGGGGGGGTAATGTTCAATGAAATAAACTATAAAAATTGGATGAAATCTATAATGA
>NC_042493.1:67328833-67360239 GCF_005508785.2 Acyrthosiphon pisum | reverse complement strand
GGCGGCGCGGCACAGCGCGCGCTGGTAGCAGGATTGAACCCAAATTGCGAGGTTAGGTATTATAGCTTATGAATTAAAACGTTACTGCGACGGGGCTACGAGAGCCATTCTCCTTTTTCATGCAAGTTGTATACAAAAAAAAATTAATATCATATAATATAAATTTAGGTAAATATAATAAATTATGAAATTATGAAAAACTAAAAAGTAAAAATTAACTAAAAAATTGCGCCCTAGGCGCGTGCCTTGGTGGCCTATGTGTAAATCCGCCCATGCTTAGTAGTATACTTATTTATTACCTGTTTATCTAGAAAACCTGTATAAGCATATAAACCTATTTTAGAGTTGTAACTTATGTAAGTAGGTACATTGCACCTACCTACAATAGCACTTTCGTGAAAAAAATTGCTCAATGTCCAGTATTTTTTTAAAAAGCACATAATATTTTATGAGTTGTATTGTTACAAGCTATGCTGAATAGATAACTGAATAACTGATAAATAAGTACACTCCCTAATTTAGTCAGTTTTTCGAAACAGACTTTTTTAAAAAACGGTTAAAACCTCGGTATTTTATTTTTCAACACCCTAACCGCAACATAAATCAAAATGGCAAAATCTTTCAAACCTGCAGTGCATGGTCATTATTGGTAGGTATGTAGTATAATCTGAGTACAGAGTAATCACTAATCAAAGTCCTTTACACATAATTAAATTATGATAAATTGATTAAATAAATGTTAAATAGTATACATAAAAAAAACTAAAACCGTAGTTGTAAATGTGTAAATGTTGACATAGAAGCGAGATAAAGTCCTGATGTCGGTCCACAAGTCACAACGCCAGTATTGTTTAAATAGAATACCTATCAGTAATCACCATATTACATCCTTTGTGTACTTTGTATAGTCTTTACAAAAAACCATACCATAGGTACAAACATTAGGTTGAAACATCAATACACCGATATATTTTTGTGCAAGATTTGAATTTATTTTTAGAATGTATTAATAATCTGTTATAAAATTAAATTCTAAATTAAATAATAAAAATAGGTAGGTGTACAGTGTACATGTTTAACTTGCGTCTTACAACCAAAAATTATAATAAAGTATATTGGTGTAATAAAATTATACATAGGTACCTATAGCTGAATAAATACCATTATATTATATATAATGCATAAATCTAAATCGCATTGTGTAGCGTGTGGACTATAGACGCGCTGTAGAAATAGGTAGGTATAATATTATACATAATACGTCATATAATTATTTAAATGTGTATACTGTTTTAATATTTATGGCTCACATTTATTACCACTCGTATTTATAAATCATACTGTATAGCGATACTACTGCAGTGGTCTATTATAATCATATTATGCATTATAAAAGGAGAAATATTGTAACGATTTTTAAAGTGTTCAATAATGGGAACTACAAAATATTATGAACAATGAACACTGAAGAACAAATAAAATTTAATATTTACATACTTAAAAAAATACACAGGCGAGCCACCAATTGACCCATTATAGTATAAATAATATACTATTGCGTAATCACAAAATGTATTCATGAATATGTTTTAGAATTTCATCGATTGTTACAGTTATGGTAACAGTTGACGTGATGAAATATAATAGTTTACAATTTAGAGATTTTTCAAATTTTTTTTTAATTAGCATAATATTTGGTATTAAATATTCAGGTATTTAAATTTATTATAAAAACTGTGAGTTAAAATAAAAACTTTATTATTTGTGAACAATGTTAATTTCTCCAGAACGCTGATTAAAATTCTTGTTTAGTCTAGTTAAAAAACGTGTAAATTGAATTTATTCAATGTCTAGCAGACTATAATTTATTAAAATACCTATACATTTTGCCAATTTTTGGGTTGTACCAAATGATTTTGTTTGTTATTTTACGTTTATATTGCAATCTTCTGCAATAGGCAAAAATGTACCATTGCTGTCAAGTGCCAATAAAATGTGAAAAATACGACTATGATTCGCTAGTGAGCGTGTGTTCGAAAATATTCTAAAAGCACGTCGTCTTTCGTTTAGCCGTGACCTCGGAATACGATGTAGCGGTGGTATAGTGTCAGTGTGGTGGGAGGATCAGGAGAAATCCGGTTACTTCCACTGCCGCCTCCACCGATATGTCAAAACGAAGACTTTTTGCCGATTCGAAGACGACAATAAATTAATGAACTTGACTACTTGAGTTGTGGAATTAGTTGTATTAATAATTACTAGCAGTGGTGCTGGTACTCGTAAAAAATACGAAAAAAATATCAAAATCGTTCAGAAAACGCTATACCATGTACCTGTAGGTGCTCACGAATATCATCCCACTCTTATCTTAAAATATAAAGGGAGCACGAATTGAGATCCAAGTTAAACTTTAAACATATTTTTGTAAGTGGTTTCCAATCTAATTATTAATGTTATAAATACATTTTTATTTTTTCATTTGAATACTTATGCTGGGTTGCATAAACAATTTATTAAATTTAATGGTTCACTAAAAATTTAATGGACCAATCATGGACCACTAAATCTTGTTTAAGGGACCATTAGCTCACTATTGATTCATTAAATGTTTTGTGCAATCGGGCATTATAGTATTACAACCAGGGCTAGCAAACGTTAGTTATTATTTTTAAATTTAATAGATATTAAACTATTAACACTATTTTAAATAACGATAAACGCAAAACTTGGATAACGTTTTAATTCTGAATAACGATAAACACAAAAGTTGAATAACGTTTTAATTCTAAATAACAATAAACGCAAAAATTGTGTAACGTTTTAATTGTAAATAACATAAAACGGTTTTTTTTCAAATGCAACGTAACTGATTACAACATAACCTAATAGGTTCTTAAAAGTTAAAAATATTAATACATATAAACATTTTTAATATTATATTTTGTATAGTTTTTTGTGCTTTGTATGGTCAGTAAAAATATTACGGACTAGACTTTCCGATCGATAAGTAACTAAAGTATAATATTATTATGCTCACACAGTTACACCTCAACAATTATTTCATTAGTATTGTAATAATGTAATTTATTGACTGTTACTTTTGGTTAGTATACTATGTATGAATATTATAATTTACACGATAATATTATATAATATAGTATTTTTACTGTATATTTAATTTGAAAAATATATAAAATTGTAAATTGTATTTGTAAATCTTACTTTAAGAACCACTATTAACTGTAGGTGAAAAAGAAACCATAGAACATTTTTTTTTTTTTGTTCAAAAAGATATGTTTTTATTGTTTACCTGACTATTTAAACTCAATTCAGTTTTAATACACACCAATAACACAAAGTTAAAAGTTAATACACACTTTTGGTTAACCTATATTAAGTAAAAAAAAGGTAATTTGTTTATACATCGCTAGCGTACTTAATTGTTTTCCAACCCAAAACTAATATTATAGACTATAGTATTCATACTTTATACAGTATTTCCATATAAGTTAGATTGGAATAATATAAATTGTTTAACTATAAACAATTCACGATAAATATTTGTTGTCATGAAGACGAAATAGATTGAAATATAATAAAATAAAAAACAAAATAAATTAACTCAACAAACTTCTTAAAATGGAAAATGAATTGGTTAATTTTACGTTAATTAAAAAATAAATTTACTAAGTTAACAGTTAGGTAAGTTAAAGAAAATCCAAAAGTAACTTTTTAACTCGTTAATGGCCACTTAATGGCCACGTTAATGGCAAGTATTTGGAAAGTTCCTTATGAAAAGGAATTTGTTCCGTTGTCGTTCCTTGGGAAAATGAACGAGTTCCTTTTTTAGTTCCAAATAAAAAAAAATTCTTATTTAATTATTAAAGTTTTTTTCATATGCTACATGGTACATATATATTTTATAATTCTAGTTTGAGATTTTCTTCAAAATTAAATTTCCGCCGACTGTTTTATCGTTTATTGTTATAATAATAATTATATTTTATGTAGGTACTCATTACTATATAAAACTATAACCTAACCTAACTTTTAACTTTAAAAAAAATTAATTAAGTGCAGGCTAATGACTAATGAGTAACGATTAACGTCAATACTCGATAACGATCACTAATTGACAATATACATTATACACATTAAAAAAAATATATCTTAATTTCAATTTAATTTACATATTTGTATAAATTATTGGAACTAGAAAGGAATGAAAAATTTTGTTATTTTTCCTTGAAAAAAAGAACTCGTTAATTTTCTCTTTCTTATTTTATAAAAAGGAATTCGTTCCTTCCAAACACTGGGTACAGCCGTATAGGTAACCTAGGGTATTGTTTCCGTCCGATATCGCACAACATATACAATTTGTGTTGAATGCAGAACTAATTATGTGTGGTTGACTTAAATATGTCATGGTGAGAATTTTATAACAATCCAGCTTGCCAACACCCAAACATACCTTTTTGGGTACATTTGATAATAGCCCAATTCATTTTAACGTCAAAGCTAACAACACAAAATCGGTTTGTTTGTATAAAATATCGATATATTGAACTCTTGTTAGACAGAAATAACACATGTGGATATATTATAATATCATATATAATTTCATCTTGGGTTAGTATGTGTATACAGCATTCTTCGACGAACGTTAAATACTGATAATTTGCTTATTGCAATTTTTTTCGTGTGTAGGTTCGAGATGTTTATATATATAAACCTATCGTATAACGTCGTTGTTGAAATATAATAACGAGAACGAACGAAATATTTAGTGAAAATTATAAATGAATTGAAAATTGTGTGGTCTCATTGTCTTAATGAAGTTAATATTTTTTCAAGAGAATTACTGCAATAATGACTGTACCTAAGGAAACTTTTTGATTTTTTGATAGTATTAAATTATTAAAATTTACCTCATTCTGTATTCACTATACAAATGTTGTTAGCTTATTTGGTGATTTAAATGGGGCACTTGGGGCCATGACCACGCACATTATATTTCGTAAAAAAATATAGGTAATACCTATTGCAGTGCAGAGCAACATTGCCAAGTTGCATTACTATTCGTAGTTCGTACAATAGCTATAATATGATTTATATAAAACTATTGTATTATAAGTGGGCCCCAATTTTGTCAGGAAAACTGCCAAATGGTCTGTACCTGTTTGGGTGCCAAAATCAATTAAAGTGCGCTATCAGATACATGACTAATATAATATATATCATATATATAACACAACTTCCTAAATGCTATATTATTTGTTCTAGTTATTGTATATCTGTATGACGTGTTATGCATTATTTTTGTTTAAGGCTCAAACCGTCAAATCTTAATACATAAATGCGTAAACTATTACAATTATTTTTGTCGTATATACATGTAATGGGTAAATCAACTTTCTTAGCGCGCGATGACCGATAAATTTGGCACGGGTGAAATACACTGCAAAGATCGGTCGGCCGCGCGACGATTATATTATAAAGTATATAATATTGCGAAGTAGAAAAAACCCGATGAAAATTTGCAATATTAGCACTATAGTTGCTGCTGCCTTCCGTCGCGAAACCGCGCGAATAGAAAGCGACGACGTCGTCGGCGGCGAATAGTTTGCGACGGCGGTACGGCGCGGGTCGGTGGAAGAGTAGTTTTCTCGACCAGCGCCGCCACCTTCGGTTAAGAATGTTCCCCTCTCGCCGCAGCCGTCTCCACTACCACCTCTCACTAACAACCAATCGCCTACTAGTTATTATATACCTGTATATCGGCTCATGATATCGGCACCATTGCCGTAGCACAAACTCGCAATGCTCAGTAGAGCAATAGCAGTTTCACACGTACGCACGGAAACGATTGACTCTACGCATGTGCTCCAGCCTCATTTCCTGTACCGTCTCAAAAATCCCAAGTTAAAACTATTACCGAAACAGCGACAGTGTCACGTGTATTTGTGTATATCGGTGAAAATATTGGACCTAAACAGTTTACGTGACTACGCTACTTCGGTCGTACGACTTCAAGACATTTTTGCGGCGGAGACGTTCCACCTACGACGACGATAGAGACGACTATCAACGTAAGTATATTTCATGATTTGTAATTAATATTTATTGCGCATTCGATGTATATGCTTATGCATATAACATCATTGAGTATATTATATTGTACAATATATTATATTAAACTCAATGATAATATTATAGAGGTAAGCAAAAAAATACGCAACGATATGGCAAATATTTGCGAAAGCGATTTCATTAACAACCTAATATAGGTATATATATATAGTCTTATATTATTCAATATCCACATGTACATATTATTATTATAATGTTTAGTATTTACGATACCTATATACCTAATATTATTATACGTTCGGAGGAGACTTGAACGCGCGCTCGTCACCCAATGAGATTCGCGATAGGTAATCATCAATGCAATGTATAATATCACATTACATCTTTAAAAAAGACGAATTGTACGTATAAATCGCAGAGTTTTACCTAAGGCACCACCGATTAAATATAATAATAATATAAATATAATTGAGTGTGGACGGACACGTCATCTCCTCGGTGGCAATGGCTCTCTCTTATTCACCGCCACCGCCGCCGCCGCCACGCAACTTCCTTAAATCCCGTCTATACCCTGATTGTATTTATATATATCGCAGTTATCCACCTGCGACGCGTATTATGTGAGGGCTGTGTGCACTTCGTATAGTATATACATACACGCGTCAAGCGCGTTCGTGTGTGTTATTATAAGCACGCTGTATACACAGCTTCCGCACGCACACGCGAAAAATATGTTGCGGCGGTGTCTGCACACTCTCTCCTCGGCAGTCGTCGCCGCCGCCGTAATAGTAAGTTATAAGTATAGCGCTGTCGTCGCTGCTGCGGAAAAGAGAGAGCAGCTCACGGCGGCGGCGAAATCTATGTCACTAAACCGCCGCCGCCGCATTTCCCACACGCACGCACGCGCAGAAGCTATATATCTGCACGTCGACATGGACGAATAAAAGAAATTTGACGGCGGCGCGCCTTCAGTCCACCCCCTCTTCCTCTTCTTCCACCACCAGCACCTCCTCCATTGAGTAAGCGAACGAACGACTGGGACGATGACTAGTATGCGAGTGATCCATACATTATATATTGTGATATTATTACATATTATAAATTGGCTTTTCACGAGCCCTCCTCGTGCGCAATATAATTATATTATATAATATAATAATATACTATATGTTCGTTAATTTGTATTAATAATATTAAGAATCGGTTTTTTTTCCTCTGCAGTTTTCGTGGTGGCGTATTTGTCCGTGCTTGACAATTACGACAAACATCGCGCCCCCGCTATGATTCACAGCGGCGGCGGCGCCGATTGTTTTACCAGTACCACGGCCAACACGACGAATACCGGTAATCCGACGACCATGATGATGGCAAATATACAACAACAACAACAACTAATACAACAACAACAGCAGCAGCAACAACAACAGCAGCAGCAACAGCTAACTGTTGCAGATGCCCCTACGGATTTCTGGTGGTGGTCGACAACGACGGCCCAACAAAACGCCGACGACGGTGGTGCGGTATCCGGGCACCAACACCAGCAAATATCGTCTTCATCGTCCCAACAGCAACAGCACAACCAAACGATGGACGGAGACGAATTTGATGGTTTCGACTTGTCACTGCTCATAAACGGTGCAAGCGACGGATACTTCAGCGACGCCTCGTCGGCCGACTGTCGTGTGCCCGGGAATGCTATTTCCGCGACGGTTACCGTGCACACCAACACGTCCATGGACGTCGGTGGTGGCGATGGCAACTGTTACTACTCGACACCAGCGACGTCGACGTCACTGCAACAGCAATTGGAGCTACAGCAACTTCTGTCCATATACGACGACATATGTTCCTTAGAAGATGCAAAATCCATTTTCCATCAGCAGCCTCCGGTGGCGCCTGCTGTGGTGTCTACCACGACCGCCGGTGTCCGTCAATCCAAAACCCCCGTTCCAGTCATCCCAGCAGGCCATCTCATCAACGCGTCGACAACGGTGACCGACACCGCCGCCAAGGACCGCGTCGGCAAGACCACTCTGCTGAGATCGCTGTTGACAGCCACAGCACCACAGCCCGCGATACCACTGTCGCCCACACGCCCGGCCGACTCGCCACCAGCAGCCGTAGTCGAATCCACCACGGAAGTGGCGACGACGCCGACGACTACGACGACAATCAAACACGAGGTCGTCTCGCCGAACAGCCCCAACAAAAGCAACAACAACAACAAACACCGACTGCTGATCGAAATGTTACGTGGTAGCAACGCGGACGACGATGTCGTCCCGACGGCTCCGACGGTGCGGCCTGCGCGCCGTAGACCACGCACCGAGACTATCGGTTCCGACGATGAAGGCGGGCCGCCGCAAGGCATCCGACGCCGACTGGACGCGCCGCCGTCTCTGCAACTGGACGGCGGACAGGCGTCCAAGCAGGACGTCGCGGACGACGACGAACTTCTGTTATACGGCGGCCCTTATTATTCCGCCACGACGTCGCCGTCATGGCTGGACCGCATGGTGGCAGCGGCTGCCGCTGCGACAACGGACGCCAGCAATGCCGATTTTTATTCATACACCACAGACACCGCAGCAGATGAGCAGGCGCTGCACCAAGATCTCTACCGTCGGCGACAACAACAACAACAACAACAACAACAACAACCGGAGCAGCAGCAGAACGGCGACCGTGCAGTGGACATTGTTAACATCGTGGACGACTGCTGCAGCGTCAGCGATTATTGCAACAGCTACGGCATCGGTGGCAGTGGCGGCTTCGACCAAGGATACTACTCCGTTGCTTCGGCCGATGTTGCGTACAGCCCACAGACTTCGGCTCCAGTGCCATCGGTCACGCCACCGCCATCGTCGTGTGGCGACCCATCGACGACGAGCACGGTAAATATGATATAATAAGATTGTAACATAATTACATATTATATTATATAGGTATTATAAATATTTTGAACGAAAGTTTAATTCGGATCGATATAATTTCCACACGTTGATTTTGTGATCGCTTTCTGCGGGGACATAGTATCGTTACTTATACAGGCTCTACATGCAAATGGGTTACTGAATAATACTCGATAGCGACTTAAATTCCCGTCGTAACGAAATCCATGTTGTTACTATAGTACTGTACAGTGAAACTTCAATATTATACGAATCCTAAACGGTCGACCGGACAACTAAATACGTCTGTGTTATTTGAATATATTCTATATGGAAATTCGTTAAAGGTAAATGAGGTAAATGAAATTCAATAAATTCGGTTCTGATCTCCTTATGGTCCTATTTTATTAAACAGAAAATTTCGTTGAATGGAAATGTGCGTGTTAAATGGAAGTTTCGCACTATTATCCGCAACCTCCCACCACGTGTCGTGTGGTTAGGCTATACTTTTGTGTGACTCGCAAATGACCGCCGAGGGTCGTTACCCCACAATGGTCTCGTATTTGATATGTTAATCTTTATGTTCGGCTTAATATTCCGAGTTGTATAGGTATAAACTTGATCGGCGTGGCGAGGTGGGGAAGGGGCGTAACGTGCTCGCAGTTTTTGTTGTCAGACAAGTATACTTAGGTACGATAAAAGGAAAAAAAAACGAAACGAAAAAAAATTGCTCGAACCTACGATTCCGACGACGACATGACGTAACTTTAATAATAATAATATTATAATATCGTAGTCTCAGAACTCTACAAGACAATTAGGTGCGGCGATTGCGAGCCGAGGAAACGCCCGGGCGCGGCCCACATTCCATCGCCGTGGCGCGCGGAACAGGTTTTCGCGTGCGCCCGTCGCTATAAAAAAAAATTACAAAAACTATTCCGTACGCCCGGAGCGGCTTTAATATGATTTCTATTTTATTACGCATCGCCATCCATGTAGAATATAATAATAATATAACCCTCTCCTCGCCGATCCACCACCCCACCACCACACCTACCGCTGACGGCTATTCCATTATATTATAATATACACGCCGCTGCGGTTGTTGCCATGTTAAATTATTATTATACACAATCAGGCGTGAGTTGCGGCGAAGTTACTATTATTACCATGATAATAATAATAATATAATATAGTAATTACAATAATAATATTATATTGTATACCTATATAATATTTGCCTTGCCGATTAACCTGCGCACTAAACTCCACCGACGGCACCCCAGGCCGTCTTGCGATCCGTGACGGGGAGGAAGTGCACACCGACCACGACTTATACCCACTCCGTTGGGTGCAATAGTACCGCGGGATTAACGTTAAAAAAAATACAAAATCCTCGCAACCCTCTCCCACCCACTTCTCCGCCCTGGACGATAAGTACGTCGTGGTATCCCGCCGTATTATAATATGATACATACTGCACGAGCAGACTTTAGAACGGCGGACATATTATACGACAGCGCGAACGACGTCATTGCATATAATATTATAATGTTATATTATCATACATCTAAATATATAAAAATTTATATTTCTTTGTTCGTTTGTTCTCTATCTATTCAAAAACTACCGTTTCCAACAAAAGTTATATTATCAATGAATATAGATTCCTCGAGACTTGGAGAGTGTTTATAGCTTATTTTTCATAGGTTGCTAAAGGATGGATTACAAATGAATTTAGTTTTTGTTCAGGTATTTAAATGGTCGCTATTGGATTATAGTATAACTATTATAATAAAATTAATAGAAAATATATTTATATATGGCATGATTGTAAGAAATGTTTATAAATTTATTACTCTCAAGATCCAAATACTTATGAACACAATTACAGTGATTACTTTTATATGATATTTTACTCTCTTAATAATTCTGCACATATTTTTGATGTTAACACATAAAGACCAAACTAATATATTAACGTTATTGGATTTACTTCGTCTTTTAAGCATTCGTTTAATTTGTCTCATAATTTTTGTGTTTACATAAAAAATGTGTCCAAAATTAAGAAGTAGAAAATCATAAAATTAATCCATGATATTGTGTTTGTATTATATAATATTTAAACTGAAGTAAAACAGAAAACGATAAAAGGATCGATTAATTTTAACCCACGGAATAAGTCAAGTCTTAAGTAAAGCTAAAGATTGGAAAAAAGTGTATACGAAGTAAATATTTCATTAAATGACTAAAACACCCAACACTGTCAGGAAAATCGATGAATAATACTAGCAATATTTATGAATTATAAAATAATAAAATACGAGTGTTTTATTTTTTTGTTGATTAATGAATGTGATAAGTACATATAATTGTGGAATTAATTAATTAATAAAATAAAGTTTATATACAAAAGTTGGGCCATATATTTGGCCTGGTTACGTTTTTATAATAATACCCAATTATAGAACTCACTGAGATCGTATATGTTGTATGTACTACTTTAGAAAGTATATATTCGCATATTTTAAGAATAACTAATAAATGGTAATTTTACGATTGCGCAATAATTGAAATAATACTAACATTTGTAAATTTATTCAAAAACTATTACAAATCTATGCATAATCTTGGTACTATATAAGAATATTTAAATTTTTCTTGAAATTTTTTCAAGATCAACATTTAACGTGTGGCGTGTCGTATGGTTATAAATTTATAATTTAAAGCTCGTGTGTATAATATGTACATAATATAATATTATTGTCTCGCGGTCTAGAACATTATTATCGAAATTATATTCATATTATTTGAAAGGTAGTTAAATAAATTCAACTCATTGCATTTCGTATAATATATGATAATAGGTACATAATTAAGTACCTAAGTACATTGTGCAGATTTGTTTGATAAGAACGCTTTAGGAGGTAACAACGTTATAAAATTTACCAATTTATACTCGCACGTATGTAGTCTAAATAATATAATATGTATAATATTACAATGTACCTACATAATATTTTGATTTATATAAATCGAATATAGTAAGTGCGTATAAAAAGAACACAATCATTTTTTTTCTCCGAAGTCCTTTCGATCGCGGGCCATACAAAGTGTTGTATAAATTATTAGTGTAGTCATGCAGGAATAATAATATGTAAAAAATATAATGTACGATTGTGGTCGACGATCTCTCCCCTCGCCGCCTTTTCCATCACACCCGACCGGTGTATAGTTTGCCACGCGTGTCCGTTGCGCAATCACTGCCGCGGCGTCTTATATCTATAGAATACTATACTCATCGGATAACCTTGTGCCGGGACACATAATATAATATATAGTAATAACAATATATACATATACACCTGTTTCTATATTTACATACATAATATAGAATAATATAATATTATTATTATACACGACGACCGCGCCCGCCGACGCACTAGGAATTTGATCGTTTCGAAAGGAGCGCGCGTGACGACGCTGCAGTGTCCGGTAGAAAGTAAAAAAAACATGCACACCCCTCCGCTCTTCCGCCATCTCAGAACTCGCCACTCTATATATACCCATCGTGTGTCTATATATATATAATATATATATATGATAATCACATAATATTATATTATGGTGTGCGTCAACGCTTTGTAGATTTTGTTTTTCGTTACGACGCACGTGGGGCCCGTGCGCGGTCATGTACCCGCGCGATATACAGCGAGAGTAAAATAATAACTTGACACAATATTATAATATAAGGTGCGCAAACGTGTACAAAAAAAAAATCTCAACACGCTTACCGGTTGTAGTAGACATAAAAATAATATTATGCAGTTTCGATAGAATCGGAAAATTGAAAATTTGGAAACATTTTAATATTCTTGACTGATGCCTAACAACAGCTGCTGCTGCAGATATTATGATATTATTTTAGCACTCCCGAACTCTATAATAGGTATATTAAACGCATGATGTTGTGTGAAATAGTTCAAAGGTGGTCGCCGGTCGGCTTTGACAATAACGATTTTTCAAAGGTGGCATAGAATAGGTATATTATAACAGTATCGTATATACAATAGAAATATTTGTTTATTCACAAGTGATTATGACTTGATCAATAGGTATCAAACAATAGGATGGTATATCGCAAATAATATAATAATACCTCTATTCTAAGTTCTAACACAGATCAAATGCTATTATGACGCTAACTTTTATAATTCATAATATAGCTGATAATGTGTAGATAAGATTATGTTGTTGATCAAACTATAAAAAAAAATTGTAACTATTATAATATAACTTACAATATTCAATATAAAAATGAAAACCTTAGAACTAAAGTATTGTGTTTCAATACCTATAAATTATGTGTAATCATGATGCGTAATCACAAAATTATTGAAAATATCTTAAACAAATTATGTTTTTGGTTATGATTCATATAGAGAAGTTCACTGTAACTACCTATAGTATTCCTGTGTTTTTAACAGAAGTTTTTTTTTTTTTATACGACGTGTCTTGCAGTAGTACCTATAATTACAAAAATGATGTCAACTCAAGGAAATAACAAAAATCACAATTTTTATATGGGAATCAAATGCATGTTGTAAGGTTGTACCTACCTAATATAATATATTAATTTGATTATTGATCTTATGAATTAATTATAATACACTTACCTAGTCTTACATACATACACTAAGTCATCCGACAATATACTAATATAGCATATTATATAAAATTCACATTTTTCTATCGCAATTATAGTATATTATAAAAAAAAAACACTATTATTTTTACAAACCGTAACCGACAAAAGGCTTAAAATTAAGACTCGTTTATGAACGAACAAAAGCAGTGGGTATCTCACCTATTACATTATTATTAACTATAATCATTTAATATTATGCCATAGGTTTATAATACTATTATACATGCAGTATACATACTGTGCCCATGACTTTGCGTAAATATTATAATTTATAAGCTATACGGCGCCGATTACATAGAGCAATAATTAAATTACCGCGCATATAATATTATACTGTATTGTGATAATTTCAAAGAATATAACTTCGCACTAGTCGTAGGCTGTATATAATATGTTGGCAATATTATGCTAACCGTAATAAGTTCCATTGGAAAAACACGGATCAACGCTACCCACGCTACCTATAATAAGTAACAATGGTAATAAAATATAACACCAATCAAAAATTCAAAATTCTAACAACGAATTTTATAATATTATATTGCAAAAGTGACATTTTTTCATACTGCTATAGTTGTAATCGACATGTAAAAATAAGTAAACGCGATTCTTGATTTTTTACTAAAAGTTGACACACGATCCGTCGTAAAATTATTTAGATATAATATTATATTATAATATACCTATACATTTATTGTTTAAAAAAATATGTCTTTGTATTAATTGTTTCGTAATAAAAGTGGTTTTTGTTCTTGTTAACGCCCTTTTAAAATGAATTAGCATAAAATAGTGACTCATAAGAACATATTTCAGATGAATGCCTCTATATTATAATATTATATTCTTTGTTCGTAAAAAATGTGTTAATAAACAGATTTTTTTTTAAAAAGTTGTCAAATATTTTTATTTTTACGGCTGTTAAAAAAAATAAAAACTATAAGTAGACCTATAAAATATGTGACTGAGAAACGAAACTGGTTTGGTTTATTTCAAGTCCAAAACGGTTTCGATTTTTTTTTGAGTTTCGAATCCGAAAACAGTTTCGTTTTTTCCAAGTTCCGAGTTTGTAATCAGTTTCAATTTTTTTTCGGACTAACCGGTTTTTAGATTAGGTTTCAAACCTGTTTTGGTCTACCTAAGTATAGCATGAGTTTTATTTTTATTAAATCCAAAATACCTAGTCTCCCCCTCCACTCGTACCACGCCTATATTCGTGTAATATACCAGTCTATTTCGTAAAACATATATAATATTTCATGGCAGCGGCACGGCATATAACTACACGTCATCGAGTTAACACGTCACCGAAGTTAATTAACTGTATAAATGTTTAATTATTATTACCTAAAACTTTTTTTAACTTAATTTTTTTATTTCGTAAACTTTCAGAGTGACGACGGTGATAATATGGCCCAACAAATGGCGACTTGGAAAACGACTGAAGTAACAGCATCCGACGACTATTACGATAGATTGCTGATGACGGTTATGATGGAGGCGGCGGCTGCGGCATCCACTGTTCCATCGCCGGCCAGCATCTCCGGTACAGCTGACAATGTCGGCTGCAGCTACATCAGCAGCAGCAGCAACAGTAGCAATAGCAGCACTTGTAGCACTACGTTCAAAAGTGTGACCGGTGATAGTGGCGACGTGAACGCCGACGGTGACAGCAGCAACAACATGTGCTTCAAAATCGAAGTGGATGACGACGAGTATAACTGCGGTGATGCGGCCACTACGACGGCCACCAATGACGACGATGACGACGACAACGAACCGGACGTATTCGAAACGAAGTATCAACCCAGGCAGACCCTCGTCAAGACCGCCGTGACGTGCTGTTCGACAACGGCAGCCGTGGTGGAGCCGGAAAACAAGACATTGTCCACCGCTACGACGGCTGTCAGTCCCTCTGGATCCACGTCGTCGTCACAACACATCCACTTGTGGCAGTTCCTCAAGGAACTGTTGACCGCGTCATCAGCAGCCGCGGAGCTGCAGACGGCCACCGCGGAAGGTGACGTGGTTCACTGTGGTGCTTCACCATTGTCCCCGTCGGCGTCGTCGACGACGCTCTCAAACGCTGTGGGAAACAAGCCGCAGCAGCCACAGCAGATGATTCGGTGGCTGGACCGGAAGCAGGGCATATTCAAAATCGAAGACAGCCAGGCTGTGGCCCGTCTTTGGGGACGCCGCAAGAACCGGCCTGCCATGAACTACGACAAACTGTCCCGGAGCCTGCGACAATACTATAAGAAGGGCATCATGCGCAAGACGGATCGCTCCCAACGGCTGGTGTACCAGTTTTGTCATCCGTACAACGCTTGACGAAACAAAACATAATATAAGAGAAAAAATGTACATATATTATTATTATTATTGGGTCTGTGTAGCAATTAGAGTGACGAATTGGCACATGAGTACACAATATAGTTGCTTAGAGAACGCTATAGGCGCAATTTCAACTTTTGACTTGGGGGGGGGGGGCTGAATATATTAAAGGCAAGCAGACCATTGCAATATAGCATTTTAAAATTGTATGTCCTATGTTTTTTGGGGAGGGGGCTTAGCCCCCTCAATTTGCGCCTAAGGAGAAGGCTCAGAATCTAAAATGCCATAATATTTTGATGATTTCATTATATTATACTCTCAAAGTATTGGATTCGAATTTTCCGGGGGGGGTGGGGGGGGGGGGGCTCATACTAATCGCTATACGGTCACTCTTAATATTGTAACACAGTCCTGATTCTAATATAATATATCAGACTATATATAAGCATGGTGGTGGTAATTTTTATTTTATTTTTTTTTATTCTTCAAGAAGATAGTGGGCCCCCCTGACATGTTCGTGTGGGGGGGCCATAACCCATTGGTAATCTAATACTTGTTAGGTTAAAGTAGTGCTCGTACTTCGTCCGAAATATTGTGATCATAATTCGGTGGAGGGAAAGTGCTCATCAATACAATAACACATACGCCGTCTCATGGTCGTCGCCGTCGGACGGGCGGGCGGCGAACGTGAAGCCGCTTAGGCGCGAGCGATAAACGCGGAAGGTAATTTTCGCGAGCGCAACCGTCACGTCCTTTTTCAGGGTGACGGGGTTTTTTTGGGAAGGGGAGGGATTTGTGGGAAGCTTTCGAAAATCCGGTCATGTGTCGATTTTAGTCTATATAATCATTAATAATATTAATATAATATAATATACGACTAAATTGCACGTACGGTTTTCGACGGTACCTATAGTTGTCGAGCTCGAGCAGGAGAGGTGGGAGAACAATGAGGCGCTTTAGGCGCGATTTTTTTTTTTACTATTTTAAAACTACCCAACCGCTGAGGCCCTCTGAGGCCATGGTTGGATTTGGGTGGTTGTTATCGGTCCCATATATCCATGATATATTGTCTATTACGTACGTTCTGTGAACATGTTTTTTTAAATATTGTAATTATAAAAATATATTTTTTTATTATACATAATAATTATTATTATGTGATTTCAATATTAGATTATACTAAGGTGTATAATATATATTATATACATTTATATTATAAAATTAATTATATTAAATAATATAGTTTGGGGGGATAGTGATTACGGTTTCAGTGCGGACTGTATTAATCCGCAGACGTAATACACGCCAATTGGTGCAGGTACACAATAATATATATATAAATATTCTTTTTTATTAGGTTATTATAAGTATCGGAAATATAGCCATTAACGTTTTGTGGGGAGGGGGGATTACGGTTGGTCTTGAGCCATACGTGTAAATGTGGGTCAACAAATTTTTACTTAACACCCGGGTGGTCACCCATCCAGGAACTAGGATAGTCGGACGATACTTGACCTTAGAACACATTAGCTACCGTCACCAACCACCGCCCTAGGCCCAACAATAACACGATAATATAAGTACTTATTAAACTATGTATGAAATAAATGAAAATGTAAAAACTACAAACATAATATTACATTAAATGGTTAGTGGTGAGCTAATATATTTAAAAAAAATATAAGGTCTGAATTGGGAAGGCTTTAATTTAAGTACTTATTTTAATATTAAATTGTTCAGATAGCGCGCGTTTTTTTTTACTCTATGCTAATACGTATAATGTATACATAGCGCACTTCGATTATAATATGATATTAATTTATTATAGGTACAATTTATTTCATTGTAAACGTTTAATTTTAATTTATAACTTTAAATATTTGTAATAATATTATTATAATTGATCGTACTAATTTAAGTTTTGATGATGTAATCGTTTTACGCATTTTTACTGATTTCTGTAAACACTTGCGCTCTCATTAATGAATCTTAACTTTTAAGTGCTCTGCATATTTTTATGCCTATTGTAAATAGTTTTTATGAGACACTACGAATGATGTATACGCGACGATGTATTGCATTATATAATCATTATATATTATAATTGATATAATAATAAATACACGCGTCGACGTGTTATATATTATATAATATTATAACTATTGTTATAATATGTATAATGTATATGCATGTATTATTTATTTGTAGGTCAAGCTATACGACTTATAAAATTTTATAAGTTAACGTTACCCTTTATTGACATATTATAATAATTAGTCCAAGTAATATCAATGGTTAGGCTTATGCATTATAAATAATTTCATGTATACATAATATTATTATAATATGACATAATAAAATATGTATAATTACAAAATATAATATGATGAAGAATCGTCAACAACGCGGTTACGGGTTATTATTGCATAATAAGTATTATAATGTATATTATTCTATAACAATTATGCAATTAATAATAATTTGTATATATAGGTGGTATGATTAAATTAGATTGGAGTTCGTTCATTTTTATATTATTTTCATATTTTATATATATTTAAAAAGGGTTTTTAACAATTTTTCAAAATGTAATGATTGTAATCATTATATAACTGTATATATTATAGTGTATATTATATTATTATTTTGTTATATATTTTTTTTTATAAATGCTTCAGACATTATATACTTTTATAAAATATTGTTGTATCTTTTTATTTTTTAAATAACATATTCCTTTTTTCTACATTGATTCCAGCTTTATCGATTCCTCTAAACACTGTAATTAATTAAATTAATTGTCGACATGCCAATTTGAATTTATAAGTAAATCGAGGTTAAGACTTATTCATACTGAAAAAAATATTTTCAACTAGTGCAGCTGTATCAGGATTTATTAAAATATTATGAATAAAAGAACCAAAAAAGTTATATTTATAGGTAACCTTTTATACTTAATTAATTTGATTGGTCAATATCCAATAAACAATAAACTTATTATCAATATATTATTGCATACTATAATATAGTATTATATATATATATATAAAATTGTATTAGTGATAAGATAATAGTTCTGTTAGGGAATGATCGAGACGATTTTGAATATTCCAATTATTGTTAGTGTCATAATGAATAATATAAATACAAAAATATAATATTTTTTCGATATTTTTATTCTTGGGTATCATAGCTGAAAAAAAAAATATTCAAAATCACCTCGATTTTCGAATTCCCTGGTAAAATTGTTGACCAATCATAATCCGTGTTCGGTTTATAATATATATATATGCCTACTATATTGGAATAGTGGAATACAATAATAATACCTAATACCTATATGTAATAACTAATAAAGTAGGTACATATACAAAATATTTTCATGAAAAAATTAACAATAAATTATAAACCAACACAAAAGATTATATTTTATTCGGTGTATAAGTGTATTGCTATGTATGAAATATCAAATAATAATAGTAATACATTGATACGTACAGGTCAGTATAATAATAGGTTTTAAGGAACCATAAAATGTACTCAGTATATTTCAAATGTTTGAAATTTTACTTTACAGCATTAAAAAGATGTTTGCAAAATAAATTCACTTACATAATAAAATTACCATGGTGATAATTTAAAGAAATAGGGAAAGTAGGTACCGTACACGCAGACGCAGTTGTTGTACAGTCAAGTGCGTACCTTGTAATAAGTTACAGTGACTTATGTGTATGTATGTGACATGTGATGAATATTATTGAATTCAATGATTAATCTCGCCTAAGAAAAACCGTTCAGAGCGAAAGCGGTCTGTCAGCCTACACAATATTACTAAGTTCATTTTAATATTTTATGATTTATAATATTGATTATGATATTGCTATGCTTATTTTACGATTAGTAATACAGAAGGTTGAATTAATTTTTTACGAAAACGGTGTGTCTATTAATTTTATTAATATTATTTAATTAACATAATATAAATTATATTTATACCATGTAGCATGTGGGTATATTATTGTTATTAACCATTGTGCCAAGTATTTACCGTAATATTATAATGGTGTGAATAGGTTCATGCTTCGTAATATACATAAGAAATATCATACAATTAATCTATAAATATTTTAAAATTGTCACTGCGTATACAAAATATAATACCTAATAATGTATGTAAGAGTTCCTACCCAAAAATAATATTTTTGAACTATAACATAATATAGTCGTTCTTCTTTGTTTAAGCAACTAATGTTGTCCAAATATAAACTTCAATTTCTATAAAAAAAAAATTGTTTCTAAATATTTTTTTATGTTTGTACCAGTAAGAACTAAGAACTACATAATACTATGATGATCATTATTTAATATTTGATATTACATTTTCAAGTTTTTTGCAATAAAAATCTTAACTATTTTTAATAAATAATATTACCTACTATTATTCTGTCATTAAATATTAATATTGATTATTATAATGTATGTATTATTGGGTTTAAAACATTTGGTAAACGATGGTACAATTTTTAAATTAATCTTTTTTCAAATTAAATATTATTTTCAAAATGTTTTAAAACAAATTTATAGATTATAGGTAAGTATACCATTTACCAATCTGAGCAGTGAGCATTTTTTCTAACCAACAAACAATATTCTAATACTATAGCAATATAATTGCCAAAGGTTACGACACACCCCGGATTTCCCACTGTGGCCGTTTTCGGCGTCAACTTCTCAGCTCAGTCTCCCCCCCCCTATTTTTTTTGAAATTGTGCAGTGTTTGCCAGATGACGTCATAATATGTACACTAATATAAAATATTCAACTGATTACTGAAGTTTAACTTGGCTAGAACATTTAAACAGACCTTTTATGAAAGTAAAAAAAAAAATTCTTCACAATTACCGTTGTGGCAAATAGATACGTTTTACCTATAGGTACACAAATGACTTACCCATTTGATTATTGGTGTATCTACTTGGTATAAGTACACCAGTGACTAGTATCTTGGTAAACCGGCTTTACCTTGATGAATCCATGATTGGCTAGGAATCCTCGGAAATCGAGAAACGCGTTCATCAGACCGGAAGTGGCAACTGGTGAGGTTTGTAAGAATAAATAAATACAATTAATAACAAATACACTCGTACCTACAACTATAAGACTCGTTTCGCTGGAATTTCATCGCGTTGCAGTAAACACAATATACGAGGAAACTGTAGTTTGATCCGATGGTTGAAAATCCCAAGACTGACAGACGAAAAATATCGCAGTTTATTTTTGTATAATATATAATTATAATAATAAAAGTTCTACCTATTTATCACATTTAACTCTTTTGAAAAAGTTTGCATCCATAACGAATCGACTGTAAAACATTAATATCTAAATTGGGTAAAATATATATATTTTGTCAAAATTTGAACTTTAAATATTTATAAAAAAAAATCGTACCTATGGATCTTACATATTTGTCAACTGCTATTATAACTATTTATGAGGAACCTTGTATTAAATTGTCAAACTTTATGGCCAAACCAATACAATTTTCTTGACATTTATTGAATGAAAAAAAAATGAAATTTGAAAATGTCAATAAATAACTCAAATCGAGTCAAAATATTTTGAAATTTTTATCATATATAGAAAATGATAAAATAAACATTTGATACAAATTTCAAGTACCTACAGTTATGAGTTTTTGAATTTTGAATTTTCCAGTATTTTTCAAAAGCACCGTGAAAAACAAAATAAAAATTAAGGATAAACGGGAATTTTTACACAAAATTTGTTTTCGAAAATATCGATTTTGGTTTTTGGTACAACTCTTATAAAAATGACCGTAGGTACATGAAATTTTGACTGAATGTTTATATCAGCAATCAGCATTTTCTATACACCATAATATTTTCCAAATATTTTGAGCTGTTTACAGACATTTTCAATTTCATTTTTTTTTATTTTTTTTTCTATAAATATCAATAAAATATTATTTGTTGGTTAAAAAAGCTTGAAAATTTAATAGAAGGTTCCTATTATATTTTTTCAAAGGCAGATGAAAAAAATTAAGAATCCATAGTTACAATTTTTTTTTATAAGCATCTTAAGTTCAAATATTGACAAAATACGTAAAAATGACGAAAATTTGCAAACTATTTTGAGTTAGAAATTCATGAAAAATTTTCTTCTTGAATCTAAGATTTGAAAATGTAATACAAGATTCCTCATATGTTTGTCAACCTTTTTCAAAAAAAAAATGTTTACAAGAAAGTAAAGTTAAATCTTTATGAGCGTTTGAAATTCATATTTTTACAACATTTCATACTCACTCGATTTCTCATAGAACGATTTTCTTATTTCGTTGTAATTAAAAAACGAATTACTGTAGATACTTGAAAATTTCACTGAATGTTTATATCAGAAATTTCTATACACGATAAAATTTTGAAAATAATTTGAATTTTTTTTGAGCTGTTTACGGATATTGTCAGTTTTAAATTTTCTTAGTTTTTTTTTCTATAAATATCAATAAAGTTGGGCCCAAAAATGTAAAAAATTAATACAAGGCTCCTGATAATATATTGTTACAACGGCAGTTGAAAAATATTAAAAATACATAGGCATAATTTTTTTTTATAAGCATTTAAAATCGTATTTTGACAAAATTTAACAAATTTAAATTTGAATAATTATTTTGTAGTTAAAAATGTATAAAATGCTTAACTTTTATATCTAAGAATTGAAAATTTAAAACAAGATTCCACATAAGTAGTTAATTCTGTTACTAAAAAATCTAAAAAATACATAAGCACAGTTTATTTTTATAGTCATTTTAAGTTCAAATTTGGACGAAATTACGTATTAAAAAACCTGGAATAACTATATTAGTTATTTTGTTGTGATTGTATAATATTATTTGTGTGTACTCGAAACTTCTAAAGTATACTATTATATATCTATGATAGTAGGTACTACGATTTGTAGTTGATGTATAACGTGTTATAAGTACCTAATGGATTTTGTGATATTTCTGTGTAACTATAGTGGATATTATAGGTCAATTTTTTTTTTAATACCATAAATATAAGTATATAATATGTCTTATACCTAGACTGACATACCGTCTCCGCTCAGAATCGTTTTTCTTATACAGTGATATTATATCATTGAGTTCAAATTTAATACTATCCATTATACAGTGACTCACTTGTAACCTACTGTACAGTAGAGTGACATCCACTTATCCACCTTTTTTTTTTGGTTAAATGTAGGAAAACTTAAGGAGAATCTTGTATTACATTTTTAAAGCTATTATAGATATAAATATAAATTTTTTTATAAATGTATATTTTATAACTCGCAATGGTTTGTCACTTTTGTTAGCTTGATGAATTTTGATACAATTTAAACAATTTAATTTTTAACTTCAGACGATCATCAAAAAATACTGTGGATTTACCATCAATTTTTTTTTATTTCCACTAACACTAAATTATGAGGAACGTTTTATTACATTTTCAACATTTTTGACCGACCGAAAAATGTTGTATCGACAATAGTTAAAAAAACTAATAGGTAAAACTCGAAATTTCTTTATACCCTTATTGTATAAGCCTTATAGCTCGATAAGAGTCACAATATTTCGAAAATTTTACAGTGCATAGAAATTTCTAAAAGAAACATTCAATGAAAATTTCATATATAGGTATATAAGGTTATTTTTACTTTCACCCCCCCCTTCCACCGAATCGCAGAGTACCAACTACATTTATTTTCCTATCAGAAAAGATACTGTTGAAGATAATTGAAGCATTTTTCTGTCCCAATAGGCGATGATGGCAGACAAAAAAAAATTATTAAAGTAAGCTCAAATCGATGTAAAATCAATACGTTCATCACTTCACTCAGAAACTAAAATATTAAGACAGTTGAATTACCCGGGTAAACTGTTGCTGTACAAATCGGATATCGTATACAAAACTCCGAGAATCAAGTGCTAAATATATTTGCATCGAAAGATTTGCAATATTCGAAATGTGTAGAGCTGAAGAAACGTATACGTATAGGTATGTATTATATTGGATCAATTAGATATGATCGTGTATGTCAATGTGTATTAATATGGCGGCCAGCCGGGACGACGCGACTGACGGTCTTGATAGGGTAACCACTAACCGCGATATACTTTCAGTTCGTCGATGTTGGGGAAATGGTTATTCGATAATACCGTAGTGTTGTACGTGCGAAGAGATTTCCGTTTTGTACGAGTTGTACCTGTAGGTTAGCAAGCCTATCGTCACTTCCTGTCTTTCAAAACGGGTAATCCTATTCCCTTAGAATTACGTTTAGAGAGGGTGGCGACAGTGGCGTGTCAAAGTATGGCACACGCGTTATATTGCTATTATATTATTGTATTATTCTCAGATTCCTAGTAAGAGAAAACATGCAGTTGCGTATAGGTATATGCATCTAAAATTGTTAACACATTGTCGCATTGGTATAGTATAAGATAGCAAATTTTCTAACGTCTGCACGTGCCCAAAAATTACCTGATTTTTTTTCTTACATGCCATTTGATTATGAAAAATATTATCTGACAAGTACCTTTCTAAGTAAATGAGAAAAATGTATGTAAGTGGATATAAGTGGGTACCGTGTTGTGCGTGTCGTGTGCGTGGTGTGTGTCACTGTAATGGATGCATTATAAATTTATAAATTTAATTTCAATGATATAGGTAAAATATTAAAATCATTGTACCCATAATATATGAAAAATGATTTCTGAGTGAAAACGATCTGTCAGCTTAAATGGCTAAATGTAGTATATTTTATTTTTTTATTACTATTAAAGTAATAAATTGATCTATAGTAGGATGAATTGATTTTTTCAAAAAAATTTAATTTTATATACTTTAAGTTTCAACTTTCAAGCAGGTGAGTATTCACAAATATTTTTAAATAAAATTACAAAAAAAAACTAAAATTGTTATTTTCTGTTTAAATAATATCCGATTTCGTCCAAATTCGTACTTAAAATACCTATCTATCAAAGAAAACTGTGTCTATATAATTTTTAGATTTTTTGGTTCAATATGAAATACTTATGAAAAACCTAGTTTTAAAATTTCAATCCTTAGATAACTATACAAATTGTACAGTTCATACATTTTAACTACAAAATAGTATGTACATTTTCATGACTGATGAATTCTGTTATTTTAATATTTTTTAACTGCCATTATAACAAATTTATATAAACCTCCTAATACTTTTTAAACTCTTAGGAAAAAAATTTTAAATCAATATAAAAAAAGGTGGGCAAGTGGATGTCGCTCTGCTGTATAGTAGGTTACAAGTGGGTCACTGTATAATGGATGGTATTAAATTTGAATTCAATGATAGAATATCATTATATAAGAAAAACAATTCTGAGCGGAGACTGAATCTATGTATAAGATATATTATACTTATATCTATGATATTAAAAAAAAAAAAATTGACTTATAATAGGTACCTATAGGCTATAATAAATTCCAAATTAATCATATCACAATATCCATTAGGTACTTATAACGCGTTATACATCAACTACAAATTGTGATACTATCATAGATATATAATAGTATACTTTAGAAGTTTCAAGTACCCACGAATAATATTATACAATCACAACAAAATAACTAAAATAGTTATTCTAGGTTTTTTTATATGTCATTTCGTCCAAATTTGAACTTACAATGAGTATAAAAATAAACTGTGCATATATATTTTTAAGATTTTTGGGAAACAGAATTAACTACTTACATGGAATCTTGTTTTAAGTTTTCAATTCTTAGATATAAAAGTTAAGCATTTTATAAATTTTTAACTACAAAATAATTATTCAAATTTTAATTTGATAAATTTTGTCAAAATTCTATCTTTAAATGCTTATAAAAAAAAATTGTGCCTATGTATTTTTAATATTTTTCAACTGCTATTATAACATTTATCAGGAGCCTTGCATTAAATTTTTACACTTTTTGACCCAACAGATAAAACTTTATTGATATTTATAGAAAAAAAAAACTAAAAAAATTTAAAACTGACAATGTCCGTATACAGATCAAAAAGAGTCAACTTATTTTCAAAATGTTATCGTGTATAGAAAATGCTAATATAAACATTCAGTGAAATGTTCAAATATCTACAGTCATTCGTTTTTAATAACAATAAAATAAGAATATTGTCACATGAGAAATCGAGCGAATATCAAATGTTGTAAAAATATGAATTTCAAATGCTCATAAAAATTTAATTTGACTTTCTTGTAGACATTTTTTTTTTTTGATAAAGGTAGACAATATTATGAGGAATCTTGTATTACATGTTAAAATCTTAGATTTAAAAAGAAAAATTTTTACGAATTCTTAACACTAAATAATTTGCTAATTTTCGTGATTTTTACGTATTTTGTCAATTTTTGAACTTTAAATGCTAATAACAAAAAACTGTGACTAAGGATTTTTAATATTTTTCAAGTGTCATTGTAACAATATAGTAGGAGCCTTGTATTAAATTTTCAAGTATTTTTACTCAACAAATAAAGTTTTATTGGCATTCATAGAAAAAAAAAACTAATAATATTGGAAACTGAAAATGTCCCTAAATAGTTCAAAACAAATCAAAATATTTTTAAAATTTTATCATGTATAGAAAATGAAAATATAAACAACCAGTGAAAATATCTACGGTAATTTGTTTTAATGTTACAAAAAAAACCAAAATCAATTTTCTCAAAAACAGATTTTGTATAAAAATTCCCGTTTTTCCTTAATTTTTATTTTATTTTTCACGGCCCTTTTAAAACTATTGGAAATTTCAAATTTTGACCTCCTGAATGCACCAACTAAATTCACTTTCCCATCAAACAAGATACTGTTGAAGAAAATCGAAGCAGTTTTACTGCTCCAAACCGTGATGACAGACACAAAAATAAAAAATAAAAAATATAAAAATAAAAAAACACACATCATTGTAAAATCAATACATTCATCGTTCCACTCAGAATCTAAAAATGGAAAATTTTGCGTCACGTTCTGGCCCCTATAACTTATAAGTGGGTATCACTATGACTTTTATTTAAGGGGCAAAAATTAGGCAATATCTAATCTCGTTGTTACTGCCCGAGATATATACCTATGTACCTATTAATTATTAGTCGTAAATCATTATTAGTGTGAGTTGGGTTCATGAACTAAGATATATATTAATTCTTGGTAGGGTTGACGCTACGACGACGCATACAGTTGTGTGCACAGTAGCTCAATAATAATATAAAATTCACTAGGTACACGAATTATTGTTTTGAATTTGTAAAAAATTTAAGTTAGTTCACGTTGTCTGGTTTTAACTGTGAAAATATATTTGAATACAATAGAAAATGGTGGACAAGTCACAAGTGGATATCGTTCTGTGTACAGTAGGTTACAAGTGGGTCACTGGGTCACTGTAATGGATGGTGTTAAATTTGAATTCAATGATTATTAAATATTAGTGTATACGGAAAACGATTCTGAGCGAAGACGGTCAGTCAGCTTGTGATATATTATAACTTAAAGTATAGGTAGGTATTTATTGACATTGTTGTGAATAAAGTAATTTATTTAGCGATTTACGAGGAACTTTATTTTCAATCCTAAGCTATAAAAGCTATACAATTTGAACATTTTATAAATTTGAACTTTAAATGATTGTAAAAAAATGTGTGTGTATAACAATATATCAGGAGCCTAGAACTAAATAATTGTCACGCTTTTTGACCCAACTAATAACCTCTAATTTACATTTATAGTCTAATAGAATAAAAAACAAAAAACATTGGAAACAAAAAATGTCCGTAAACCGCTCAAAACGAGTAAAAATATTTTGAACATTTTATATCATGGACAGATAATATAGGAAAACATTCAGTGAAAATTGCATCCAAAAACCAAAATCGATTTTGTCGAAAACCGATTTTGCGTAAAAATGACAGTTTTTCCTTAATTTTTGTTTTGTTTTTCCCAGCTCTTTTGAAAACTGTTGAAAAAATATAACCTTAATGTTGTCAATACTTTAGGTCTTTTGTACCAAAATTGAGTGTATTAGCGAGGCCAAATCTCCTGGAACTACAATTGTTACTATGGATAATCACTAATATTAAATCAAAGTTCTAAATTAATATTCACAATAAACTTGTACATATAAATAATTGAATCAAGCATCACAACTAAATTTAGCTTGGTTTATACAACATACAAAAAAATAGAAAATGTTATCTATAACAGATTTTAAAGAAATCATTGCTTTCAAAAAGTGTTTTAGAGCTGAGCTCAGTTAGAATCAATGAGCTTGCTAAATTTTCTCAAACATACATTTTATTAGATTTTGGTATTATAAGCTATTTTATCCAACAAACAGGATAATAAAATTGTAAATCTTAAATATAGTTGAGAATTTAATAATTTTGATTTATGTACATCCATTGATAAAAATACAAATGCGTATTTCCAAATAAAATGTTATCATAAATGTAACATAAATTATAACTATGAATGAGATAGACATTAACTATGTTATATTGTTATCATTACACATATTAAATTTAAATCAAAAACAATGTTGAAGAACTATCAAATTTCTTTAAATATATTAAAAAGAACATTTAAATCAGGGCTTAAATTTTTTTTTTTTTATAAATTATATTGTTATTTTTGGTATAGATAGGTAACCACACGTTGACATAAGAACTGTCAAATTAGTAAAATGTGTTATCCGGGGTAGGTTATTTTCAATCATTCTAAGGTTTTTAGTAAGTAGCTATAGCTGTAACTGGCAAGTTAGTGTTAGTCTAGATATTAAATATTGATAAAATATTATTAAAAAAAATATCTATAACAATAATACAACTTGAAATGGCATAATAATGTTATTTTATATAAGTATTTAGTAGGTAGGTAGGTACACCAAACTACAATCTTGCAGTTTTATTTTATTGAAATTTTAATTACAGAAATAAACTAATATTCTATTAAATTCAATATTTATAAATCAAACAGGGATAAAGTATTTCAAAAATATAAATTAATTTCAACATAAGTATCAATACTCTGAATTGTTCATAGTTATAACTTATAAGATTCATACTTTTATAGACTACAAGATTTAAAAACAATAGTAATGTTAAGTTCAACATAAAAAAAAGCACAAACATTATTTCCAATTTATTTATGATTTTTATATTACGTTTATTTTTAATTACCTATTAATTATGATTAATGATTTATGATATATTATGTTTAATGATATTAGATTATTTTCGATTTTCATTTATTTATTTTTTCATTATTTTCCGTTATAATGTTTTACATAACGTTTTGATGCCCTGATTTAAATTAAAAAAAATATGAAAGTAAACAGTATTTAAATGGGATCAGTATATTAAATTTTTAAGCGCAATGTAAAATATACTGAATTGAAAAATGGTTTAATAGTTTTTGAAAGAAACTTGTAGTTGAGAAAAAGAAATCACTATTTGAATATATGAATAAGTATAATACGTTAATATGTACAATGTAGATACAAATTGTTTAACTCTCATAAAAAAATATTGATTACAATAATTACATAGTGAATGGTATAACAAGGGAACTTTAATTTAACTTAATATCAATTATTGATAATTATTGAATAACAATACAATAACAACTAATATGCTTGACATTTTATACATTTCCTATTTCATGTACAGCATGTCCCAGAAGTCCCGTATCATCCTTAGTATCTCTGTGGAAAATCAATATATTTAAATACAGTTTTCTTTACAGTCATAAATATGGAAATTCAGATTGAATAGCATAGTATTCAATTTTTTTTTTCAAAAATTCATTATTTAATAATTTTTTTAGACAAATAAGTTTTTTAATTTTCCAAGATAGCCATTTTGTTGATCGTATTTTTTAAAACAGTCTAAAAAAAAAAAATATTAAAATTTAATGAAAATTGTTCAAGTTAGAGCTAATTATTATTTTGAATTTCTAAGAATAATAGTTATGTTACCTATGCATACGGCATTAGCAAAATACGATTCGCATGTTAATTATTTCAATCACGCTGATTTTCGGCTAAAATTAAAAATAATAATTAGCCACAACTTGGGCGATTTTCATTAAATTTTTATATTTTTTTTTAAACTGTTTTAAAAAATATGATCAACAAAATGGCTATCTTGGAAATTTAATAAACTTATGTGCCTAAAAAATTTAAAAAAAAAAAAAAACGAACATTATGTTATTTAATCAGAATTTACATTCTTATGACTTTTAAAAATCTGCATTTAAATATATTGATTTTCCACGGAGATACTAAGGGTGATACGAGACTTCTGGGACATACTGTATCTAACAATTTTATTTCTGGTTATAACTTACACTTGCACATATTATACAACGATAATCTGTGATTCAATTACAGTTAATTATGGTATTTCTAAATTATATCTTTATAACTAAATTTAGAAATTCAGTGTTTGATAAGAGTTAGTTTTTTTTTAAAATAACTAGAATTAATTTGTTACTTGAATACAAAAATAATATTTAACATTATAATTTTATTAATCCAAAAGCAACTAGTTACAATAATATTACTTTCACTATTTAAAATATAGTTAAAAATAAAATAATTAAATAAGATAAACTTTAATATTCTGAATTTACTTTCTGTAATATAAAATATTTTTGGACATGAATTATAACATAAAAATCTGAGAATTTTATAATTAATTGATGTTTCATATAAAATAATTTTCCTAATATAAATGTTTGTGATAAGCTCATCATTAAAATATAAATATTATATAAACATTAAAAAGCTTATTAAGAGTTATTTAAGAGAGTACACATGTTAAAATAAAAAAATATTTTGCACTAATAAACAGATTCTTTAATTATGGATTGTATCACAAGTTATAGATGAATTTTTTCTTATACCCAGTTAGTAAATTTATATTATATAAATATTATCAATTATCAATACAATGTTAATATAATTGTAATACCCACATTAATTTGTGAAATTACATATAAAAATATTATAAACAATTTATAAAAAGTTACAAAAAATAAAAAAATAAATCTCTACTTATTATACTTATTACTTATTAGTTATTACCATACTTAACCCGACGTTAGTTATGCCAATATATAATATATTATAATTATCATCATCTTTGTTACCACATAATAATTTTCATGAATAAAAACTGTGATTTCATACATATTTATTAATTCTATTACGGGGATTGGAAGCGCCGATTTTCTGTCTTTGTCTAACACATGTGCAACATAGGATTATAGACATGTTCTATTTAC
>NC_042493.1:67290510-67328783 GCF_005508785.2 Acyrthosiphon pisum | reverse complement strand
TTTTTCATATTACCCCCAAAATCCTAAAAACGATATATTCAAAAGAGTAATTAAAAAATTGACAAATTTCAATTTTTGGAGAAGTTTATGTCAAAAAATCAAAAATGTGGAATAGTCGATCTCAAGTAGGCTAGACAACAAATTCAAACTGTTTTCAGAATTCTTATCGCCTCACTAGATTAATCGGTACGTTGGTAATAGAATATGTCTATAATCCTATGTTGCACGTGTGTTAGACAAAGACAGAAAATCGCTGCTTCCAATCCCCTTAAAACAAATTAATATTTCATACAATGACAAAAAAATTAAAACTCTTACAAAAAGTTATCCTTATACATAAAATGGATGATATTTAAAAAATTAAGAATGGATGAGTTATTTAAATTTAAAGGTATAACTGTTATGAATAATATCTTACTTCTATCTTAATGTAATCATTGATTATGGATATTATTCATTATAATCAGAGAGCAGATCTTTTATTTTGCATATTTTAGCATATTTTGGACATTATAGAATATTTAGCATATTTGAATAGAATATATTCAATTATTGTTCATAAAAAATTATATTTTATTAATTTCTCGAGTCTAGGACAATAATTTTAAAATATTTATATTCTTATGTATGCACTGTTATCCATTTTTCCACTTCAATAATTTATCTTTTACCAAAAAATGGTGCATATAAGTTGTTTATTGGTTTTAGTTAACTATTTTGTTATTTATATATAATTTTATTATATTTATATTCCTATTTATAAACTGATTTAAATTTTTTATATTTAAATAATTTACCTGTTACGAAAGGCATATCCCATAACAGTTATTTATTGTTTATTGAACTATTTAAGAAAAAAAAAAATTATATTATCTGCATATTTACAAGTTTAAGGAATATTTAGAGATAATTTTAGGGTATTTTTAGAGCATATTAACATCTTATTTTAAGGTTTTAAGAATCTAAAAACCCACTCTTCATTCATAATCAATGATTAAATCTATATATTATGAGTAATTCATTTTATTAAGAATATTATTATATTATTTTTACTATAATAATATTTTTTAAAAAGTATATTAAGGCGCCCGATGCTGATGCCGTTTTGTCCTCAAAAATATACTCTGTGGGAATAATGATACTGCCTTGTACAATCAATTTTTTTTTTTTTTTTTGCTAGAGGGAAATATTCTACAGCATGCATCGATCTCTGTTTTTTAATATTTTATTCTCAAACTTTATAATATGTCTAACAAAATACAAGATAAAAAGCATTTTTTTACAAATTTTTTAATACAATTATTTGAAATAAAATACAAAATCAGAGATCGATGCGAGGTGTAGGAAGTCTTCTTCTTTCAGATAAAAAAATAGTCATCAAAATCCGATAATTCTACAAAGCTTGAGAGTAATTCCGGTTAAGTCATTTTTTTTGATATAATACACTCTGTCAACCCTTTAAATAGGCATCGAGTAGTAGATTGGTGGAAAAGTCTTATAATTGAGGTGAAAACTAAAATATAAAATTTAATTTTCAAATTTTATAGAATTGTGAAAAATTTGAAAAATTGGCACCGGGACCCTTAAGTATCTCTGATTAAAATGTAAAATGTACATGCTTTATTAAAGATGTAAAAAAGGTTTGGTTTTAACTATGGTGCGATTAATGAGGAGATAATTTTAAAAAGTAACTACGTAATAGTTACACATTGTCACAGGTAAGCAGCTATTTTATTACCCAACACTGTTCATTATTATTTTTCTTATTTTATGTAATTATATTATTTTTATATAACATCTACATATATCATTGGAAAGAACTACTAGAAATAACCTTTGGCTGTATGTTTGTTAGCAACAGTAGCAACAGCAATAGCAATGCCAGGTGGCACTATGGTAGCAATGATGACAAAAAATGAAGTTGAATGTTGAACAGTCTTCTAAAAAAAAAAAGATTTCAATAAAAAAAATAGTCAAACCATGTATTGTGTGTCAACCAAAACCTGTGTTACCACGTTAAGTTGTAATTGATCAGCAATTATCAAGTTACTTCATCATGTGATCAGGAATTCAACCGGCAGCCTCACTACAACTGTACAGACCAAGTCACAGAGTGTTCCACCATCGTAGTTACCACCTTTGAAGAGTAATGACTAATGGTTAATGTTTATAGATTGTATATATGCATTGACTCTGTTGGGGAGCCCACAGTAAGCAGTCTATCGTCAGAAATATAACTAAGTACCTATATTACTATATTAGTGATACCGACAGTATCGTTGTCATTTCATCTGTTGTGTGTCGTGGTGTACTGGGGTCTGGCATTGCAGTTCCGGACACATCATTACAAGAAAGAAAAGAGATTTAATGATGATGTGATTGACAGTCCTGGCGTCGGATATATTGGCTTATAGATTTTTAACCGATGTCGACTGCCAGCAATCGGATTCCCGTATCCATACAGGATCCATACCAATACGAAACTACCAAATACATACTGTACATGAATTAATCTAAAAAAATATGAACGATGAGTTACGGCATTCGCAGTTTTGCACATAAATTATTGCTAAACGCTAATTAATTTCTATCACAAACTCACTACACATTATGACAAATAAAATTTTTTTTTTTAATTTGAAATAAACAAACTTTACTTTAGGCCTTAGGGGCACAATAGGTTTATCTGGTTAGAGTATACAATTAACAGGCTACACTTGATGTGAGAAGTCATCCTTATGAACTCACTTACATATTAAATTTAATTAAATTTGTCATGCTACTCACAGACCATAGTCGTAAAATTTTAAATTTGTATTTACTATTTTATAATTTATTTATAATGGCCAAAGTGCCAAACGGTTATCACTTATCGATATCAAACCATAGAATACTAGTATTCTATGATCAAACCGCGCTCGGCTGCAGCTGATAACCATCCGTTTGACCGCAGTTTACCGAAGTTTTGGTCGTAACCGTCACAGCCACCGACGACGTTATCAGACCACAGTCACTGTTATTGTTCTGTGTTATTAAATAATAAATAGTGCCGTGGCTTACCATAATATTATTTTATCAACGGAATTCGAATTACGGGCACTGTGCCATGGCCCACAATCAGGGCATGCTGATCAAAGACACGACGAGGGCACGTGCGACTCACAACTGCGACGTGCCTTATAAGTTCAAAACTATCCTTGTGACCAGTTCCGTCACGGTTGTCGTAGCATTTTAGATAAACCGAAGTCGGCCGACTGTCATCTCAATATTGACAGCACAATCATCAGCGTCGTGTATCACACATACACACGTCTCGGCGCCTAAAACGTCGTTCACAGACAACCACCGTTCGATCACGTGCAAATACGCACAGCATTGTAAGATGTACGCAGCGTACACGACCAGTTGACCGCCGTATGCTTAACCGCGAACACGCGACCAACGCACGACGATATACCCACCCGGTGACCGGGTGCACAGCGATAACGTTATCGGTTATCACAATTATTCTGCGCGTATCTATCTTGTATGCGTTTAACGATAGTCGTCGGTGTTATTCGAACGAACGGCGGGAGGCTGTCACTACTGTTCCATCTGTGCGCGCTTTAATCGTTTGCTTGCGGTGGTCGGCGGTCTCGCGACCACTACGACACGGTCACCAGACCTACCAAGATCGTCTGTCGCGTGCCGTCGCCGAAACGGTGTAATCTGTCCGCCAAGAAAAAAACGCGACCGAATATGGCGGCGGCCGTCACTAGTAGTGCTAATACGGTTACAACTGCTGAGAGTACTGCTGAAGAATTCCTGTCACCGCACAAGCCGGTGGACACGATGACGACAACGTCGCCACTAGTCGGACTTGTCAGCGGATGCGCCGGCGCAGTGGCTCTCGTATACGTGGGACAGCCGCTGGACACGGTCAAGGTACGCATGCAATTGTCCACTGCCACTCGGGCTGTGACGTCTAATGGCGGTGGTGGCGGTGGCGTATCCATGTGGGGTTGCGTGCGCGACATGTGGCGTCAGGCACTGGTGACTCCGGCGCCACATATTCGGCAACTGACGAACAACGCCACCGGAGCCGTCGTCGAGGCGTGCCCGTTAACAGCCACCGGTCAGCAGGCCAGCAAGGCGGCCGCGGCCGGACGTATGGCTAGGCTCATGTACGCCGGCACGGCGCCCGCGCTACTGGCCAACGTAGCCGAAAACGGAGTACTGTTTGCGGCATATGGTCCTTGCCAGCGGTTGGTGGCATTCGCGTTGGATCTGTTTGGCGGGGCCAATGCCAGCAATGCCGTCGTGGACGTGGAAAAAAAACTCGGCCCGGCTGGCATGGCTACGGCTGGTAGCTTGGCGTCGCTGTGCTCGGCATTCGCGCTATGCCCTACCGAGCTGATAAAGGTCCGTCTGCAGGCGGCCGATCTGGACAGGGCCAACTGCGCTGCTGTTTCTGGTACGGCGGCTGGACGTCCTCAAAACGCTGCAGCCAGCACGCTGCAGGTAGTTGCCCGGGTGTGGACCACCGAGGGTGGTCTACGAGGGATGTACCGGGGACTGGGCTCGACAGTGGCACGCGAAATGCCTGGATACTACGTGTTCTTCCTGGCGTACGAGGCGAGCCGTACTTACATGAACGATTGGCATCACGGATCTTTGGCTACCTCTACGGCACCGTCGGTAGAACACCAAGAGGACCCGGCTTGGGTGACGATGACAGCAGGCGCAGCGGCAGGTACTTGCCTCTGGCTAGTCGTGTATCCGGTGGATGCGATCAAATCTCGAATTCAAGCAGCTGGTGGAGGCGGAAGTACAGCTGAAAGTTCAAGTGGTGGTTTCCTGAGGGCTATGGCTCTATCCGTGCGCAACGAAGGCCCACTGGCCCTGTATCGCGGCCTGGCACCCACCTTGCTGCGCACTGTTCCTGCATCGGCTGTCATGTTCTGGACTGTGGAGCGTACCAAGACATTGATGTCGGGATACGGGCTATGAGATTTTTGTTTCATGTATTCTTAATTGGTTGATTACGATATGGTATGGATAGCCTATATGTCGTTAGATCAATATTATGTATTTTCAAGTATGCATGTTTGTCGATGCTGGCATAATATCCAGGAGACAACTCAGATTTGGTATTATGTTTGAAGCGGGCTTTAAATTTTAACAACAAACAAAAGTAGAAATCTGGTAGGTTCATAATAAAATTAAATTTCATTCTTAAATTTGTGATTTCTATCACTAGTTTTTAAAACGAAAAAACCCCATTGAATTGTTGTTAATTTATTAATTACATGCGCTTGGTACTACTAGTAAATTATACTTACTAGTAGAGTACGGATTTTGAAACAATAAAAACTAAAGAAAAGCACTTAAATAAAGCTATAGAGCTTAACAAATATTCCAAAAAAGCATCCAGTTAAACCATTAGTTTTTTAAATTATTAAAAAAAAAATATTTTAATGAAATAAGATTTCTATTTATAACAAAAAACTAAATAAAAGCACTTAAAATAAAGCAACAAAGCTCTACAAATCCTAAAAAAATTACACACAACGGAAGGTTGTCGAGAAATTACAGAACAGATACTTACTTTTATCAATTAATCAATAAATTAAATCAAACATAACAAGATTGAAGCCATTTCCTTGGAACACATTATATCATACAAAAATAATTATTAACCTTTCTTTCAAATATGATTTATAATAATTTAAAACACATTTTGAAAAAAATTTTGCTTAAAAACAAACTATCTAAAAACCTAGAAAAAGTATTATAAGGTAGTATTTATAAATCAAATCTATAGCTGACATAGCATTGTTTCAGAGCAATAGAAAAAAAAAAGGAGATACCTTCAAAACCGTAATCTACTTATTAGAATTAAATACAATTTCTCAATCATCTATCTCTATGTGTATAATATATTTTAAGATGCCCCAACAGTCATCAGTAGTTACCAATAATTGAATTGAGCCAATCATTTATGGTTAAAATCTCATAGGTTGATAGTCCTTTTAGTAGTTTTAGCAATATAATAGGTACATTATATTTATTTATGTTTGTTTTTTAATAACTTTTTTACAATAAACAAGTGAAGATTTTTCATTTTCAATATGAAAAAATGACCACGGGATATAAGATACATAGGCAAATCTAATAACATTAATAAAGGTACCTACAGTTCTTTTATTTTCAAAAAAATAACGTTGACCTAAAAGTTGTTACTGATAAAATATAACATAATGTTTTGAAAAAATGTATTTACGGGCTGTTATATAATAAACTAATTTGTATTATTATTTACAGCCAAGTACCTATCAATAATTGCAATTAAATATAAATTATTATTTTCAAAATTGCCTATACAAATCCCCTTAAAATTGTACTATTGCATTGTATTATGTGTAGTATAATATAGGTAATATAATAATATATAAATCATAAACATGTCTTCCATGTAATGTGTGTCTTCCATGTATTGCTCAGTTATTGTTATTGTTGTTTGTCATTTTAGTTAATATTGTTACTATTACTATTTTGTGTATATTTTTATTATTTTTTTCTAAGTCCATAAGTAATAGTTGTAAATTTCCTGTTATATTTATGTTACTTGTATCCATACGGTGACATTGTCGTTACCATCACTCATGAGTTGTGTAAATTATAGGTTTTTTATATGGAAGATCTTGTCTGGCTCGATCAACGCCTAGCCTTGACAATTGTTAAATATTCTTAGTTATTTATTTATATGGAATATTATTACTTAGCTATTGTATGTATGTTAATACGTAATGTAATAGAGTTTGTAGACTGCCTTATGATGTTGTTTTTGCCTTCTCCCAACCTCACATGTTAGTACTAAACTCTATCGAAACTGTATCACTGATAAATTGTCAGCCACACTCATTCACCATCCTAAACTGGTCTAAATGCTCTATCTCTGTGTACTCAGTTTTGGATTTAGGGAAAGGACATTATAATAACAGTTATCATTGTCACATGTTGAATAGTGAGTGGCAACAAGTATTAATTTTAAAAAGATTTTCATTATAATTATGTTTTCAAGGCCTTACATTTTATTACAGTTTAGGTAGGTACTTAATATATGATAGTTTTTTTATATATCAGTAGATATTAAGCTTATGTACACAAAAAATATATTAAGTAATACACAATGTGGATTATATTAGATGGAATTTAAAGTTTTTTGATAATTATCTATGTAAAAAAAAAGTTATATATTATAGTACCTACTTAAGGTTAATAATCTGATTTTAAACGTCTTATGGAGGTATATTAATGCATTAATTTAACCAGTGACGTTACTATGTTGGTGGGCAACCCCTCTCCATTGGACATATCAAAACATTAAAACACCATAAAATTAATTATTATTGTTAATTGTTCAGTATTTTATTTTAATATTTTAGCTCTCCCCCCTATTTTAAAATCCTGGCTACGCCACTCCAGTATTTAACTAAATGAATACATATAATACAACATGTAATAAATAAAAGTTTGCGTGTTAGTTATTATATATTTTATATGCTAATATTATACATACCTATCTATTTATAGGTGACGTATAATTAATTATGCTTGTGTGCAACGATTTCCTCGTTATTCATCAATTTAATAACCAGATTAATAATTAAAAATATAATGTGAGAGATAAAGACTGGGGCTTAAATATAAAAATGTGGAGTGAAATAGTTATAGCCTTATAGGATATAACTATACAGAAAGTATCTTATGGTCATTGTACGCGGGATTTTTTAACGATTACGGATCGATGACATAGAATATCGTTGAAACGCAAAAATACGCGTTTCTTTATTTTTAATAGCCAATTTTTTTATAACAATTTCAAAATTTTTAAACACGCAGGTGTACCAATAGCAAAATCAACTTTATTTTTTCAAATGGCAACTACTATATTTTTTAATGGATTCTGTTAAAGCTTTTTTTTCTAAAAATGTTGATAGTCATATCATCAATTTTGGTTCGCTAGTTTATTAACAATGGTCCTCTAAAGTTTAGTATAATATACTTTTAATTGAAATTATTGATATTGGTTTAATTTACAAGAGCTAAATAATTTTTTCTTATAACTAACTTTTAAGCTTGACATTTGAACCATAAGTTCCCTATATTGGTAGGTATCGCATGCAAAGTATGAATTTAGCAGTGGAAATTCTTTAAGAATCATTTGACAATCGTGATTTAAAATAAGCTATTTGCAAGATATTCAGATAAATTGTCAATCTTAATATAGGTTTGTATCTAACTTAGGCATACTTTTAATCTGAATTAATTACAGATTTTCAATATTAATATAATAAGAATCAAATACTATTAGGTGGTTTTACCTTAGTCCTTAGCCACCTAATAAAGAATCCAAATAAATGATATTGTAAGAAAAGTATGATAGTAATTAACGTAACGAAATAAAATGTAAATGTCTAAAACTAAAAAATAGGAAGAATTATGAATTTCAACTCCTTAATTCATACTTTGCACGCGACCTACCTGCAATATAGGGAACCTATATGGTTTAAATTTCAAGTTTATCCCACTATGAGAAAAGCACCACAAAACATTGCACTTTATTCTTTACACAATTTTTTTAACCCCCATACATATACCTAAGTAGGGTTGACGGTTTTTTCGGTATACCGTCAAAACCGGTATACCGGTTTTTGCATAAATAATGCTGCAACGGTATACCGTAATACCGGTGCATACCGGAAAACCGTAATACCGGTGCTTACCGAAAAATTTTTTATTGATGTGTTGGTGAAATCAATTTAAAAAAAGCCTAAGAGGGGAAGGTACTCCTTCATCTATCTTGTCTTATTACAAAAAGAAATACCCTTATTATTTTCATCACCTTAAAAATATGATTTAAAAAAAAAAAATTAAAAAAGACATCCCGTACACTGTGACACTGTGTGTTATTATTTTTTTTAAATAAGGTAGTTTCTTTGCCATACTCTCTATATAATTAAATAATAAAATAAATATAATAATATTATAACATATTAGGTATATTGTAATATAATGTTTTTTAAAAATTGTTTACTCCCTCAGCATATCATTTCAGTGTTTTTCAGTTTTCTGGTACCACGGTTTTCGGTATTACGGTTTCCGGTATTACGGTTTTTCGGTATATACCAATATTACGGTATATACCGGTATTACGGTATACCGTTTCATACCGGTACCGAATCTAATACCGCGATACCGGTTTCAAATTTCAATACCGTCAACCCTATACCTAAGACATTAATGTCAACAATCGAATAGGTACTATTTACCAATTTACAATTATTACTTTAGCCACCTAATAAAGAATCCAAATTTATGATCTTATAACTTGTAAGAAAAGTAACTGTGAAGTAATTAATTACGATTACCTATAAAACAAATTAAAATAATAATACTGATTTTGATGATTGTATGTTAAAATTAAAATAACGAACTATTTTTGCCAATAATTTTGTTTGTTTTTTTTTTTTTGAGGGTGTCATTAAATTACCGATTAAATTACTAAAGTGTATAAAAAGGTAGTTATAAGAAAAAAATATTTAGTTCTTGTAAATTAAACCTATACCAATTATTTCAAATAAAAGTATTAGATAAATATTAATGCATATTCTACTAAACTTTAGAGGACCATTGTTAATAAACTTGCGAACTAAAATTGATGATATGACTATCAACATTTTCAGAAAAAAAAGCTTTACCAGAATCCATTAAAATATATATTTGTTGCCATTTGAAAAAATAAAGTTGATTTTGCTATTGGTACATCTGCGTGTTTAAAAATTTTGAAATTGTTATAAAAAAAATTGGCTATTAAAAATAAAGAAACACGTCTTTTTGCGTTTCAACGAAATTCTATGTCACCGATCCGTAATCGTTAAAAAACCCCGCGTACAATGACATAAGATACATCCTGTATATGAGCATTGTATTAAATTCGCTTATAATCATATTGTTACGTCATTATGATCTCTGACTCCATAATAATATAACTATACCTACAATTAAATTTAAAAGATTAAACAGTAATTTGTACTCGGTGTGAAAATGAAGTAAGTGATAACTAATTGGTGCGCCTACTATGTTGTATTGTTGTAGTTAGTATCTATTAGTTTTTGAATGAAAATAATACTATTATAATATACTATATTATTATACTAAGTATATGTTTATATTATGTATGTATCTATATTATATTTATTGAAGCTGTGGAAGGCATTACTTCGTGCATTTAGACCAATCAGTGAAATAAAAAAAATATTATATTTCTAGAAGTCTAGTGTTAATTTTGAAAAAATATTTGAAATTGTTCGCTTCTTGGTCCGTGTTTTGTAAGAAATATATTTTTTACAAACACTAGTCAAAGTGAATTTTGAAAATAAAAAATATCCATTTGGTACTATACTAATAAAATTAAACATTACAATAAATCGAAAATCCATTTCATACAAAACCTAGAACCAGGGCTTGCAAACGCTTTATTAACGTAATATTTGACAAGAAAACGATTGATATTTGTAAACGTAGGTAATTATAACAGAAAGCGATAATCAAAAATAATTAAATACTACAAAACAAATCATAACGGTTGACAAAATATATTATCGGTTAAAATTGAACCACCTTATTTTACTGAACTCGGCTACACTGAACCAATAGACTAACAAAAAATGTTTTTTCGTAAGCTAATCTATAGCCGATATGAGTTGAACAATTTTCTCAAAATCGGTTAATAGTAGTCTTTGAAAACCTATATAATAGCTACAAATACACTTTAACAGTAAAAATAATCTCAAGAATTTGAAAATAATATGGTCTTAAGACTTAAAGTATATTTAAAAATTCAAAAAATCAGAATTTAAATAACACTGTATTATTGACGAAAAAAGGGAATGAGCATGCTTGGTTTATCACCCTGCTTTATACAGATATACACATACGTCATACCTAAACCTATTGTTTATTACCTAACCTGAATAAAAACATAGCATTAATAAATATTATAGTAGAATAATAGATGCATGTTTACATGGTAATAGTCAAACGTATAGTTACATTATACAATGACAGGGGGAGGGCATACTGCAATGTTGACACTCGTCTCGCTTCGCGCTCTGTTTCTCTTCTAGACAAATTTAAATAAGTCCATACAACAATATTAAAATAATCGGAAAAAAAATTATGTCTTCATTCATCATTATTTCAACAGTGAAATGACCAAAACATTTGAATTTAATTTCCTTTAAAAATCTAACTACCTAATCACAATTATATTATTGTTGCAGTCTCAACTTCTTCAATAATATTAAACACTGGTCTTTTAAGCAACAATCCCTGACTTGAGTCTTAAACTCTTAAACCACATTTATTTCCGCCACTAATGCCCTTGGTATCCACACGCCCTTGTATACATATACTGATATACATACATTCATATAAAATACAGACATACATATATGGGTACTGTATACCTATTACATACATACATAATACATATATATGTATTATGTATATACACATACACACAAGAACTTGTACAAATATATAAAGGACACTGTTGAACTACACCCTAGAAATCATTAAAGATAATGTACTCGATTTAGATAAGTAGGTATACATATTGATAGGTATTTAATTTAATTACAAAATTACACTATGATTGTACTTTTAATAATATATAATTAAAAATAAAAAACCGAGCATTGAAAATATAATTTTAATCGTAGATAAGGGCATTATAATATAATTTATTATACCTAGCATTAAATATTTAATATTAGTTTTAGATTTTGAGCAGAGCGACAAGTCTAAATTGGTTTCGAGTTACCTACTTCAAAGATTAAATCTATTCATAATAGAAACATTTTTAATGCGACTATTTATCATTAGGTCAGTACTCAATAGGTACCAGCTACTTACAAGTTGAAATATATACCAACGCTCCAGTAGCACAAAAACTCGTATAACTCGATTTTTAAAGTGCATTTTCAATAAAATAATATTATTTATTAAATATTATGCACTGAAATATTCATTTTGACGCGTGTATAAATACTTATTTATTTTTTATTTTAATAAGATATTTAAAATCTTTATAACAGTCAATAACACAATAAGTATATGCGAGGTGCTGAGGTAGGGAATAAAAATAACATTATATTCGGGGCTGCATGATTATAAAAGCTCCACCTATTAGACTCATTAGAGATACTTAGCTGGAGGATTAAATTTGAAGATCGTGACAACATTTTATTTTTAAGTCAACGACGAGGATTTCCAGAAAGAGCAGGGTAAGCTATATATAGTAGGTAAGCTATATATCGATGGACTTTGGTGATTTTCCAATATTATTTAGTAAAAAAACTTTATAAAATATTAATACTTCTTCTCAATTGTCTTAATAATGCCAAGGTCTTTTTGGAGGTTTATTTAGGTTTTTAAAGTGGTGAATTTATTCTTTGGGAGTAAGATTTTTAGTGAGCGGGCAAGAGCGCTGAGAATTAATCCTTTTGTCATTAAATGATTTTATAAATACTTAATAAAATAATATGAATATAAAGGATTAAAAATTATAATGGATTACCAACTAATTAGATATGTAAAAAATCTAGACTGAAGAAAAAATGAAACATGGCAAATTAAAATACCAATTACCTGTGTCAAACTTGTCTTTTATTTAAAGAGGATTAATAAGAAATATTTTAAATACCTACATAAAATATTATGTTTATTTTTGTTAGAAACCTATATTTAGTTGTAAAATGTATTTATATAAGAATGTGAATTTGATTTCCCATTAAGAGGACGTCACACCCGCATGTGTTACACATGTACGACATGGACAAAAAGTGTTTACCCATTCTGAGTAGAACTCGCCCAAGTTTGGTGTTAGAAGAAAAACACCTAACACAAAATTAAATTATGCCAATTTTTTGGAGGTCAAGACGGTGAGTTTTAAAAAAAAAATTTAATTTTGAAAAGTTAGGGTATTTTAAAAATGTTGACATTTTTGATATTTCTAGACGATATAGTTAACGTTATATTGGGTATAATGAAAAAAACGCAACGACTTGCCTTCACAAATTTTGTCACAATTCAATTTTATAATAGGTATTTACTATTTTTTACTTTAGAAACAAAATTGAGTGATTTATACTCTGCGTAAACGCGTTTTGTCTATATCATAAGTGTGCAAGACGGAGACAACTCATGCGGGTGTGGAATTGTCTTTAATATTAATTATGAATAATATATTATTATTTATATGAAAGGTTCAGTCACGCAATGCTACACAATGTTAAATCACAAATTGTACCCATATAATATTAATGTATTGATAATAATTTATACATGTAGGTATATTCTGTAGTGTAGGTACATATAAGTTAAGTGATACTAATATAATTTAAGTCGCCAAGAACGTTTATGAAAAAATTATAATATTAAGTACCTACCTAATACCTACATTTTAAGAATTAATTAATAATAATTAGTAATTATTCTATATCATTTAAATTTGTAATTTATTAATAATTATATTTTATATAATTAAATGATTACCTATAACGTCATAATGTACCTACACTATAATTCTGATACTGCAGTGTAGCTAGTAGGTACATAATTAATAATATTAATATAACTAGTTATGACTTATGCAATGGGGATAGGTTAAAAGTTAAAACAGCGAAAGTAATAATAGCGAAGTAAAAATAGTGAAATCCAATGCAAAAGAGTCTAATTTGTGTACAAAAATATATTATTGTGAGTTATGAATACTCATACTATAATATATTATTATTCATTTTTTTAAAAATTAATAGTTATATAAAATAGAATTTTCTAACTTAAATGGAATGATTTATTGGTAACTTCAAGAATGTATTTGCTATTATTTGCAATAAGGCTATAACTATTTGCTAACTTTTGCAATAATGGGTGTTTAATATTTTAACTGGTTTATGTGGGTGTTGTACGTTCATGAAGGTTTTTTTTAAATTTAAGTATTCAAGCTATGTAATTTCTCACATCGTTAATAGGTACCTACTTATTTAAAAAAAGGTTGTATTTACACTCTTACAGATGTATACTGATACTCATATAGTCTATATGTATATAAAATCCAAATACATCGCTATATCTCAAAACTACAAGACCTACGAACTTGAAACTTGGAGTAATAGTTCCTCTAATGAACAGATGATCTACATGTGCAATAAGAAAGGATTTTCCGATATTCACATATTAAAGAGGTGGGCAAACGGGTGTCTTGAGATTCACGATGGAAATTGAAATGTTTTTGCTTATAAATGGTTGTTATTGGTTTCAGATTATAATTATAGTCATAATAGAGAATAGTATTATTTTTTTTTTTTACTTTTGTATATAAATGGTGGCCATTGGTCACTTGGACACATCATGCAAGCATGCATCAAATTGTTTGAGATGTCAATAAAGTTTGGATAGTAAGTAGATTAAATCACGGTAAAAAGTATACCAAGTGCTAAATACAATCCGATACTTGCCCATCTAGGTAAAATTATTTCAAAGGTGGGCGTTAACTTAACTAGTTAGTTTATTTTCTAATTAACTTATGAACGTAACTAGTTTAATTTACAGTTGAAATAACTTAGCTTTTCTCAGTTGACTTAAAAAAAATCCATCAAGTTGAAAACATTTTGAAATTGTTTGTTTATACGTAAATATAAAAATAATCCAATAGAAAAACACAAACATTTTCTTGATAACATAATTTTGTGTATATTAATATATTTTATAAAGTTGTAAATTATATATTATGTGAGTTGCAATTATAAATGTTTTTAATAAAATTAATAATTTTAAATTAATAGACAATTGTTATGTTTTAATGCTATATAACTTATAATATATATGAAGGTCATACTCATGTACTCATCTTCACGTATTATGATATCCAATTTCTATACGATATAAAAAAATATATTTGTTAAATTATTAATTTGAGATGAGTAAAGTTTAAATTAGTAAATAATAGTAAAGTAAAAGTAAAATGGTAACAGTGTACATTATGATAAAAGTTCAATAAAATTACTTTTTATAATTTATATAAATTACAAACTAGAAAGACACATTCACTCCTTATGTTATTTACATACTAATTAAAAAAAAAATAGATTAACTTTTTTTAAACTGAGTTAAGTTAATATTTTTTTCTATATTAACTTTTAACTTATCGAGTTAAATTTATAATTTGTTAACTGTTAACTTTTAACTTATCGATCTTGTGTCCTCTTAACTTAACTTAACTTGAGTTAATTATTTTCATTAACTTGCCCACCTTTGAATTATTTCATAAAGCTAGGTACACTGACGCTGATTTGTCCGTGAACTGAGGTACGCTGAAAGTGAGATAGGTACACTCAAATCGAGATACACCTATATAGCGTATATTGTATAATATACTATATCTCTAGAATTTGATATAAAAAAAAACTGAACACGCAAGCGAAGGCGGAATATTCAGCAAGTCTTATGAGTGTGAAAAAGAATAAAAAAAAGCCGAAGGACCCAAAAGACAAATCTCATGCAGTAGGTACTGCAGTACTCGGAGTACTCCCGATTGCCAATGGCACATTCTTATGCAGACCAATGCATCCACATTTGTGCTTCTCAGTGGCGAAACTAGGGCTGAAATGTTGTGGGGGGGGGGCTGTAGCCTCCACCTGACATTGCATGAAAAGTAACCCGTAGGGTGATGTACCCATACCCCCATATACACCCCCATATGTAATATAAAAACTGTTACTATAAAAACTTTTACTACTTAAAAATATAAAAAAAATCATACAAACAAAATCAATTATGTATTTACTCAAGTATTTAATCATGCCTAATTTTTTAATATTTATATTGTAATTTTCAAACATTAACAATAATATTTATATTATATATTATAATATATTCCCGAAATAAAATATTACGTTTCCTAATAATATTTTAACGATATAAAAATAATAATTATTATTGTTAGAAGTAGATTTTACAAGTTTTAGGTAGATACAATATTTAAAATATTATAAAATAAAAATATTTCTCATTAAATATAAATAATGTAATAATTACACTAATTACGTTTTAAAAATGCCATGTGGTTGTCAGTAATATTGTAGTCTGGGGGTTGTTTTTCCTAGGGTCGGGAATTTTTTTCATGGGATTTTTTTCCCGCTATATTACTTTCCTCTATGTTATAGTTCAGTGCATAGGTATACTGTAAAATTATGTGTAATAATTAAAGAGCCGATGTTCATGCTTTTGCATATTTTTTTCCTTTAATAATAAAAGTTGCAGAGTAGGATAGAAATATGTTTTGTGACATATAAAAACGAAATAAAAATTCTTATGTTGCATATATTTGCATATTTCGATCCATTTTTCCGTCAAAGCATATTTAAATTTTGTTACTGCATAATAGTGCATATTTGATATCTTAAGGTTTTACTTTATATTTTACATTGAATTATTGTCTATTTCAATTACTATTTTAGAAATGTTATCTTTAACAATAAATGTTGTCGATTGGAAGTACCTAATGGGCAATAGCTAATAGTGCTCTGAATTACCGTGACAGTTTATAGTTGTCCATAGACTAAAATTTAGTTTTAATCTAATTTTAAACTGTTGGCCACTGCAATTGAAAATCTTGAAAAATCGGGTATGACTTTATTGGATGCAATTAATATAGTAAAAAATATAGAACAGAGTCTTAAAAGTAATCAAAACGATAAGGGTTTTGATATAGGTACTGTGTACGATTTCAAACATTTTAAATGGTGAAGATAACACTATATCAAGACAGAAAAAAACTTAACGCCTGATGATTTTAACTTATTTAAATACGCACCTATCACTTCGGTAGACGTTGAGCGAAGTTTTTCTAAATATAAACATTTTTTGACAGATAGACGACGTTCTATGCACTTTGAAAATATTTCGAAAACAATGATTATTCAGTGTAATGCACATTAAAGTTAGTAAAACGAAATACATTTTACTTTAATAAAAAAAATTAATAATAATTTAATTTTTCAGATTAAATCACCCATACAAGAAAAACACAATACAGGTACCTACATAAATTTGTATTTAAATTATTCATCCATTTTATTTTAATTTTAAGTTTTTAACTGTTTTAACAAATATTATTTACTATTTCATAACAGATTAGATGTTTTTGAGCATATTTTTACATTTTTTAAGAATATATTAATATTTTTGCGCATATTTCAAAATTTTTTACAGCATATATTATCATTATAGTTTTTTAGAGCATGAACATCCCCTTTAGTAATAATCTTACCAAGTACAAAATAATTTATATCATACTGACATAAATTGTTTCCTTAAAACGAATACAAGCATGCAGCTTATAATACTTACCATATTTATCATGGGCAATATAAAAAAAAATTAATTAAAAATTAAAAAAATTAAATTATTAAATTTTTTTTCCAAAAAAATAAAAATAAGAAATACAGTTTAATTTTTAAAGATTTTGTGAAAGAATTGAATAATTTATTTTGAGCTATTACAAGTTTTTTGGTGAGGCTAAGCCCCTCCCCACCATCCCCTAGCCACCCTAGTTGCGCTTATGGACTGCTTCTACACATAATTTTTGTTATTAATGTTATCGATCGTATTTTCTAGGTTTCATACTGATTAATGATTATGATGAATGGTGTATTATTATTGATACCTGTCGATACTTCAATATTTCCTTTGGAACTATTTATCAAGAAATTGTGTAGGTAACCTACTACCAACCTAGCTAGTCACCTAGACACCTACCTACACATATTACCACTGATCTATTCACCTTTTTCATGTATCAGCTGTAAATTATATATTTACTTTGGCATTTGCTAGTTAGTTTACGCTTTTTTTTATACTTTTCTATTTTTAAAGGATGCATACTGACACAAAAACAATACATTAGGTATTTTAGTTTCAAAATGAATATATTTTTTTTCATATGTGTATTATTTTTACAAGTTTGATTTAACATAAATTATTTTATATTGATATATTACTTGAGAAATACTTAAATAATATACTTGACATTATAGGTTATCTGAAATAATTAAATTTATATAATAAAGTGGAATACAGCTAGCCGATATAAATAATCACAAGCTTATTATATTTTCGCTGATAGACTTAAAGACATAATATTAACGCGCAACATCCTTCGTAGTTCGTACCAAATTATACGATTGGATTATTTAAAAAAAAATAATAAACATATTGCACAAAGATCTACGCCTATGTAATGCAGCTAGGTACATATTAATAACATAAAATTTGATTTGATTACCTTGATCATAAATTGTTTGCACCTACTTAAATAACCTTACACCGCACTTTTGATAAATTGTTATTCATTAGGTAGGTACCTATAAACGTCCGCGGTGCGCGTTTCTTATGACTTATTAGAAAACCACACGTGTAAAACCAATGTTTAATTTAATATGGTGGAGTAGGTACCCTTTCAGCCTTCTATTCTTTATAACTACTGCAACGTACCGTATACTCCAAGTTACGACTGTTATAAACTATTGTGCATTTGTGTGTGTTAACTAGTATGTGTGCAATAATTATTGTAAAGACAATAATATATAAATAACTTAATAATATGACTGCATGGAACGTTAATATTTTTTTTTTTACTGATTTAAATCTAAAACTATAATATTATAATGTTGTGCATGTTTGTAATAACAATTATTTGTTAGTTCTAAATGTGGCCATTGGCCATTGCATAATGCTAACTTTTTTATTGATTATATTTTACACGAGAAAAAGAAAATAATAGTTTCTATCTATAACAAGTAATGTTTTACAAAGCCTATCTAATAATGATAAGAAAATAATAGATTAATCGTAAAATTTACATTCTTAATGAAATAATGGACTTTTGATTATTTTTATAAATAATTTTATAATTTTATATTGTTTTATATTTTAAGGGTAATTAACACTTTAAATACCTAGCCTTAATATTAATGTTGTTATATTTTCCATTATAGGAAGATTTATTATAGCCTATAGGATGACAATTTTATGACTATAGGAGATAGACACTATAAAAAAAAAACATTTTTCAAAGGTGAAAACTATCACGAAATCTGCTGCACCTAACTATCGTCACAAAACCACTTTCCACCCAAATCCAATTTATATAATATACAGTGAATACCTTTTTTGTAAAAACCTTTTTTGTTTTTATGTGAGTAAAAATATCCGAGAGAAAAATTAGTAACAAAATTATACTGATAGGAAAATTTAATTGAATGTTAGAAAATTCTTTTCATTTTGTACTCAAGTATAGTGTTTAAAAAAATAAAAAAAAAAAAAATAAAAAATGCATAAATGGGCATAATATTTTAAGTACCCGTTTTTACATAATCTTGACCTATTTTTGGTTAAATTCATATTATATACATTTCTACTTAGAACTAACATCGTGTTTCATACGTGCGCATATAAAAAACCTCAAAAAATATATAGTTATTAAGTTAGGTTTTTTCTTTAAATCAAATTATTGATCAACAACAACCAATTTACAGGTCACAATCAATGAAATACGAAAACATGTTTTTCAACAAATTTCATAATTACGCAACAACTAATGGTGGTAAATGGTAATATCATGAGACGGCTTGCAAATGTATGAATTTAATTCAACTTAAATTTTTTTATTCAGTTTGTACTCTGTAACATTAAATATTATTAAATATTTAAATATAATTTGTTTTTAAAGTTAAAGTAGATTACTATATTATTCATAATAAGAATTTTCTTATCTATTTTAGTAACGAACAATTATAATTTTGAAGTTTAAATTCTGACACTTAAATTATTAAGTGTTTAAAATGTATTGGAAGCCACCTAAATAATAATAAAACCATCTTTTATAATAATGTTATAACTTATAACTTAAATCTTAAAATATACTCATACCTACACCATACGGGTAGGTACAACATTCAAGGCCAGATTAAAGGTGAATATCCAGATTAACACTGGTGGCTAAAGGGGCTATGGATCAGCACGTAGTATTAATAAGTATAAAAAGTAGGTGCTAGTCTTTTCGTTTATATCAACAAAAAAAATAGTTTAAAAGTATAATTGAAAAATATAGTGATGCAATACAAAATTCTTAATCTGGTCCAGGCCCAGGAAGGCACGATTTAAGGGGCCTATTAGAGAAACTATAAGTACAAAAACATATTGTTTTAAAATTTAATTAATTATTTTAATGTTTAAATATATGCGCTAGGCTTAACAAAGTTTCATTAGCACACCTCCCGCTATACAAGATGTTATTGTTATACGAATAAGATGTGTCCATAATTTATGGTTTATATTTTTATTATATTTGCACTTGAAAATGTGTTACTTTAAATCAGTTGATTCTGTTTACATTAATTGCAACACATTGATTACCGTCCAGGGTTCGAAATGTGTGATTATTTAATGATTCGATGTGAGTCCCTTAAACAATAAGGTGCAGTGACCCATGATTGATCCATTAAATTTTAGTAAATCATTCAATTTAATCAATTTTTTATACGTAACTAGGCAAGAGAGTGTCACCGCAGTCTTAATCACAAGTATGAAACGCACAAAGAACACAGTATAATGATATTATCGTGTTATCGTTCTTTGTTTCTCAGATTTTTATATTATGTACCATTTTTGGTTTGTATCAGAAATCATAATATTATGAGGTATATCATTTATCGCTTATGTGCGGGACGTTTGTTTAGTCCGTCTGCAATACGACTAGCGCGAGATCATATATTTTGGGCGCCACCTATAACCGCCGGCGCACTCAAACGCGTTATCATGTTAAATTAATCCGATGGCCAATAGTTATATATAATATTATAACAGTACATGCATTTTATTCACACATAAAATATATATCGGACAACTATTCGGTGAGTGTGTCTATACTTACACACAACCACGCGTACCGTCACCGTCACCACCACACTCGATCTCCTTGACATCACGCGATAACGTAACTCCTCCATCCCCATATACACATAGGTAATATTATATTGTAGGCTATATAGGTATAGACTATAGAGGCATACTCTACGTTTATTATAAAGCGATATACCACCGCCCGCGACACCCATTTTAACCACCACCGCCGTCTGGTCGTCTGTACAAACATCATATATTATTATTATTATTATATTAATCGTGGAATCGCGGTGGCACGCGACTCCGGCGGCGCCGGCCGGGTTACCACTGCACGATCCGGTCGTTGGCGTTAAACTCTTTTCTCTCTCTGGCCAGTTCGCTTTTTTTCCCTTTCTCGCACACATACACACTCGGACTATAATATATACGTACGACCGCGGCAGACATTCACCGCCGACTCTGCGCCTTTCTCTCGCTCTAAATAATATTGTATCGTTAATATTATTATATTATTACTATAGGTACACGAATTAATATTGTTAATTCTGAAAATACTATATACCTAGACGCTGTGACCTATAGCTGACTCTGATAGACGGATTATTTATTTATTTATTTATTGATAAGAAGCTGCAGGGTTGTATCCCGTATATAATATGATTACACTGCACATTATACACGTTTAGGTGATGAAATAATTCAAAATTACAATTGGGAATATAATATAACAAAACGTCATAATAGAAAAGTTGGGTAACGTATATTCTATATGGTAATTAGTAATTACTAATTACTAAGATAATGTATTATCCTAAACAGTGGTTGCGGATTATTGGTAGAATCGGTGCAGTTGTAAGGACATAAGTCGGGACACTGTTATTGATTTTATACATTTCATTGCTCAGAAGCATCAATAATACTCCATGGACCAGACATTAATGAATGACATTTTAATTAGTTTGAACACGTTTAAATCAGCTGGCCAATATATAGAGTCAGATTGTGATTCAGTATTACTCATTTGGTAAGTAGGTACCTATTCACTACATACGAGGTTATTGATTATTTCTTTAGAGGATAAAACCAGCTTATTTAAAAATGTATATTTATGTTGTAATACTTATTCGTAAAGGAGGGCAAATTAACGAAAACAATGAACTCAAGTTAAGTAAAGTTAAGTTAAATGAACACGTCAATATCGTTAAGTTAAAATTATAAAGTTAACAAATTATACATTTTTAACACAGTAAGCTTAAAGTAGAAAAAAATATAGAAAAAAATATTAACTTAACTCAGTTTAACAAAAGTTAATCCACTTTTTTAATTAGTATGCGGATCACATAAAGAGGATTATTTGTCGTATACATAGCATTGCAAAAGTATTTCCAACGGTGAATTAAACTTAAGTTAACTATAAAATTAACTAATTAGTTAATAATTAATATAGTTAATTTACTTACGAATTTGAATATTCTACTTATTATTACAAACATTCGCTGCAGATTATACGGTCTCGTCGTAACACGCGGTCATATCATATAGGAATCGTCGAAAGTGATTAATCTGATACCACTTACTTGTATGACTTATAACTTTATAAGAATACCTGAAAACCTATATAAATTATATAATATGACTCTATGGTGTTATACTACGAAATCTATTGGTTTGTTTTTATGGCTCTGTTTCCAATACATTTAGGTAGGTAAATAATATCATTTAATTGACCTGCACAGAAAAACGTGAACAATTCTCATCCATAATGTGTTCATAATATATTTATATGATGTTCATACGAGTATTACTAATTAGACGGCATTAGACTATTTCGGCTTGAAATCGGACTATGCTTTTTTATCATCTATCACTATACAGGAGTAGGTATTTTCATCGATGGGGTCCGATCCTCAAAGCAAATGAAAACGTATATCGATCACCGACCAGTAGGAAATAGTTGGTTTCGATTTTCACCAAAAATTGTATTCTCTTATAGTGTTTTTGATTGTTGCATTCAATATTTTACTTCGACACTCAAACCCAAGTCAAAACCTAGATATTTTACTGTTATTGTTGCGTTATTACAACACGGGTATACGGCTTTAACGTGTTGTCTGATTTATTGATTATTGTCATACTTTTAAAAAAAACATGTGGATACCTAGTTAAACAATGGCGGACGATGTTAAAATGTTTTGAATATAAATATATAATAGTATGCTAGTGCAATATGCATTTACAAAAAAAAAAAAAAATAATAAATGTTTTTCCACCAACGGTTATTTGTGTATGGTATATTATATTATTACTTATATCATAATATTATTTATGTATAAATATGATAATATAGTCATCAGCTGCATACGCTATACCATATAATAATAACGTTCATTAGTTATCGACATACGTATGCGCATTTCCCGATGTGACTACCTATTGTGTATATTTTGCGTTACCTATAAAATATAACAAGCAATATAATATTATAATATACGCGTCCTCGCCGACGGCTGTGCGGTGCATTATCGGTGACTGTCGTAGGAGGTACCTCAGCGCGAGCGTATATAGCCCGGGGCTTAACGCGATTCATAATATTATTATACCTATATAGGTACGCGTAAATATAATATTATTATGACCACCTCCGTCGAACGGTCCGCGGCGGCAAACCGAACTACATGTGTTACGTTTTTTTTTTAAGTACCTATATTATATTATACAGAGGTATACGCGTGTGTTACAGCTGGTATATACCATTCAGTTTTAGTCGTGCGCGCACGGCAATTAAAATAATTATATAATTTGAATTATATATGCATATATGTATATTATATATATACGTACGGTCGATCGTGTACAACAGGTAATAGCATGTCCGTCTCCGTATATATGTACGCGCGTGCAAGTATTGCAGCGGTGGCAATGGTTACATATAGCTGGTACAATGGTTAATGGTTATCGTATATATGTTTATATCGTGTTAAGTGTAGATGTTTTTTCTATTTTTCATCTAAACGTATATTACACAGCAGATACATATTATAGGTACACTCGCGACCGTGATGAGTGAAAGACGTAATAATGTCTCCCCGTAGAACGTCATTCATCCGCACATTCGTATTATACATACGTCGTATACATAGGTATAGACGTTTTAAATATTTGTCAAATAGGTACGAACCAGAATGCTGTATATTAACCTAACCTAACTCTAATGAAACATGGATTATACCCATTACCCAACAAAAAGTTGTATTATTTAACGTTTTAAACTTCAAAAAAACTATAGGTACTTTACGAAAATGTATTAAATATAATTTATATGTAGTTAATTTTCTAATAAAAGTTTATACTTACTGTTTTATCAGTTCACTAGGCTAATCCTGGATATATAGTATATACTTACCTATTTATAGTGAAAAAATACATTTTCTATCGATTGATCATCATAAGAACTCTAATAAGTAATGAAGCAAATGAGGGTTTATGAACAAAATTAACTAATTTTATGTCAAGACAATTATTGAGAAAGTAATATTATCATAAATCGAAATATCTTGTTTGGTAAATTTTGGTTATATATTATAACAATTTTTATTTTCATTAAATATTATTTATAATTTTATAAAAATATGTTTTTTTTTTGTTTTGTTTAACGTCACCTTTAGGAGCAGTAAAATGAATACTACAGTCTTCAACTTTGTAGGTGGTTTGTGGTACCAAATTATATCTAATAGATGAGAAAATCAATTTTGTTTATTTATTTTAATTTAAAAAGAATAACTTTAGAGAATATTATTAAGTTGAAAAAAACTCACAACATTTTAGATTCTGAACAAATTAATGAATGTATTGATTCCATAATTTTTATTTTGTGGGTGGTTTTTGGAAGAAATTTAGGTCTATTTTGTACTTTAAGAGGACAAAAGTAAGATATTCTTAGTATTCTCAGAATTTTTCAAAATAATCGGGAAAAATTAAAAAATTAAAGACAAACAACATTCTTACGCAAAAAAACCAGTTTTTGACCAAATTAATTTTGATTTTTTTGTGTAACTCGTTCCTAAATACTTGACATTTTCATCGAATGTTTATAATGATATTTTCTATACTTAACAATTTTTTTATAATATTTTAATATTTTTTGAGCTATACTTCGATTTATTTTGATTTTTTTCTATAAATGTCGATAAAAAATGATTGGGAAAAACCTTTAAAATTTAATACAAGGTAAAAGTAAAAAAAAAAAAGATTCGTAGACACAATATAATTTTTATTATTAGAGTTTTTACGATATTATTTGAAAACGTGATGATTTGAATTTTTTTTTGTATTTAAAAATGCATACAATTTTTAATATTTATACCCACCTAAGATTTGAAAATTTAATACAATAGGTTCCGCATAAGTCGTAAAACATAAGTTTTTATTACTGCAAATGTTTAACGTTATACCACGATTTCTTTACAAATAATTTTCTTATATTTTTCTAATTTAAAAACGAATAACCTAAACTCATAACATATTTTCAAATACTTATCCTACAATTTTCTATAAATTATATAATTTTCAATATATTTTGACTCTGAGCTATTTATAAATATTTATAATTTCCTATTATTTTTTTGTTTTTTATAACTTAAAACTTATTTTCTTGATCCAAAAGTTACCAATTTTAATACAAGGTTTCTTACAGTTGTTATTATAACCGTAAAAAATTATTGAAGACACATATTCATGATATTTTCATTAGCATTTTAAGTTCAGATATTGACAAAATTCGTCAAATTCACGAACATTTGAAAATTATTTTGTAGTTACGATATTTTTAAATGCAATATTTTTTGTAAAAAGTAATTTAACCTACTGTATAACTAAAAACAGAATAAATATATCATAAAATATACTCATAGTAATATATTAAGCTATTTAAGCTGACAGACTGTCATCGTTCAGAATCGCTTTTGGTAAGCAATTTATCGTTGGATTAAAATTAAACACATACGTTACAGTGATTTATTTAATGACGAGGTACACTCAACGCTTACTGTATAGCAGAGCGATTACCTACTTTCCCTCTTTTTAATTTTAACACCTAACACATGGAAATATAAAACAAGGTTCCTTGAAAGTTTTTTTTAAGCCACATCCATTTTTTATGAGTTATGTATTTCAAATTCTGCAACATAATAACGATTTATTCTCAAACAATTTATGTCACTTTCTGTGCAAAATTACATTTTCAAAATATTTTGACTAATTATAATCTATTAATATATTAATTATAGGCATTACCAACATTTTAGATTCTGAGTGAAACGATGAATGTGTTGATTTTACAATGATGTGTTTGTTTTTTATTTTGGGGCCCTCTATTTCAAACTTTTGTCTTACAAAATTGCATAGCACCAAAAGTGCAATGAAGGGTGGGCTGCTTACAACTCCCTGGTATAACAAAAAAATCCAGAAAATAATAAAGGCACATTTTTTCCCATCTCAGGAGGCTAAACGTTTATATTTTGGCTCTTCAAATAATGTCTATTCATTGTGCATACCCAGTAAAATTTTAAAAAGCAAAACAATTATTATCACTTTATTTGAATTAATTTTATTTACAAAAATATATCAAATAAATTATGTTGCACAGGTCTCCACCATTCGAAATGTAAACCATATGTATTTTCATCTAAGTTGACATCTCAGCGGAGCAATGCATGTATTGATTTTACAATGATGTGTGTGTTTTTTAAATTTTAAATTTTTTAAATTTTTGTGTCTGTCATCACCTTTTAGGACAGTAAAAATGTTTGGATTTTCTTCAACAGTATCTTTTCTGATAAAAGAGTGAATCTAGTTGGTACTATGGAGGGATCAAAAGTAAAAAATTCCAAATATTTTTCAAAAGTGCCGTGAAAAAATTAAGGAAACACGGGAATTTATATGCAAAATCTATTTTCGTGAAAATTTGGTTTTTTGTGCAACTCTAAAACAAATAACCGTGAGTATATAAAATTTTGACTGAATGTTTATATTAGCATTTTCAATACACCATAACATTTTTCAAATATTTTGACTTATTATATGAACTCTTTACGGACATTTTCAGTTTCCATTTTTTTTATTTTTTTTTTCTATAAATATCAATAAAATATTATTTGTTGGTTAAAAAAGCTTAAATTTTAATAGAAGGTTCCTATTATATTGTTTCAAAGGCAGATGAAAAAAATTAAAAATCCATAGTCACAATTTTTTTTTATAAGCATCTAAAGTTCAAATATTGATAAAATACGTAAAAATGACAAAAATTTGCAAATTATTTTGAGTTAAAATTCGTGAAAAATTTTCTTTTTAAATCTAAGATTTGGAAATGTAATACAAGATTCATTATAAGTTTGTCTACCATTTCAAAAAAAAAAAAAAAAATACCTACAAGCAAGTCAAATTAAATTGTATTTATTAATACAAGGCTCCTGATATATTGTTACAACAGTAGATGAAAAATATTAAAAATACATAGGCACAATTTTTTTTTATAAGTATTAAAGATCGAATTTTGACAAAATTTATGAAATTTAAAATTGAATAATTATTTTTTAGTTAAAAATTCATAAAATGTTCAACTTTTATATCTAAGGATTGCAAATTTAAAACAAGATTCCACGTAAGTAGTTTATTCTGTTACCAAAACATCTAAAAAATACATAGGCACAGTTTATTTTTATAGTCATTTTAAGATCATATTTGGACGAAATTACAAATTAAAAACCTAGAATAACTATTTTAGTTATTTTGTTATGATTGTATAATATTATTCGTGGCTACTTGAAACTTCTAAAGTATACTATTATTTATCTATGATAGTATCACGGTTTGTTGTTGATGTATAACGCGTTATAAGTACCTAATGAATAATGTGATATAATTAATTTGGAATTTATTTTAGGTACCTATTATAATTCATAGGTAATTTTTTTTTTAATACCATAGATAAGTATATTTCTTACCTAGTCTGACATACCGTCTCTGCTCAGAATCGTTTTTCTTATACAGTGATATTCATATCATTGAATTCAAATTTAATACAATCCATTATACAGTGACCCACTTTATAATATTAAATAATAAACATATTAATATATGTTAATATACATATTAATTCATATTAATATACATTAAATTATTAATTTTGTATCGCATCTAAGGTGATCGTAATGAGCGTTATTTGGATGATTAAAGTTGCTAAAAACGATGCACGACGCTTGTCACTCATAGTTACGTTGTAACATTGTAGAAACGTAGTAAGCGACGATATTTTCTAGAATGTATCAGAATGTAACAGGGACGTATGCTATGATCGTGATGGCCGTTGAACGAGTAGCTACTGCTGACGCGCGTCGTTGCAACAGTCGCCGAGCCGCCGCCGCCGATACAGAAGAAAAGTAACGATTAGACCATGAGTTCTTGGTACTCCGCCACCTTATTTTTCGATTTAGTTCGTCTGTTTTAGTTTTTACCATCCCGATCCATCTTGATCCCACCAACCTCACAGACCAACAATATTATTATTATTTTTGTTGTTTAGTTGAATATGAGCCTGCTGCCGCCGCGTCGCCCTGGCATTTCTAATATACTTTAGACGTATCCGTATTTTTTTTCTATTAACGTTGATGCTTGGTTAAGAAACTTGCAAATATAAATAAAGATTCTTTTTATAAGTTGTACTTTTATAGCAATTTAAAAATACATAATATGCACAATATTTTTATAGACATTTCAAGCACGAAGTTTGACAGGATTGAATATTTAAATGAAAAATAGAAATTTGTAGGGGTTTGAAACTTCGCAATTACGCAATTACGTAGTTATATTATTATGTACCTATATACTATAATATTTATTATACCATTGTGACATTTTAGAATTATTACTATTCATCACTGTAACTAATTTGTTTTTTTTATTTAATTATACGTAGGTTAGGTATATCAGTATGGTGATTATTATGCACTATTATATTATATATATTATATAAACAATGTAAAAAACTAAAAAAAATGGAAAATTAAAATGTCTGTAAAGAGCTCAAAATAAGTCAAAATATTTGGAAAATGTTATGGTGTATAGAAAATGCTAATATAAACATTCAGTCAAAATTGCATGTACCTACGGTCATTTGTTTAAGAGTTGCACCAAAGAAACAAAATCAATTTTCTCGAAAACAGATTTTGCGTAAAAATTCCCGTTTTTCTTTAATTTTTCTTTTGTTTTTCACGTCACTTTTGAAAACTACTGGGACATTTTTACTTTTGTTACCAGGGAGTTGTAAGCCCACCCTTAATTGCACTTTTGGTACTATGCAATTTTGTGAGACAAAAGTTTGAAATAGAGGCCCCCAAAATTTGACTCGTATCAGGACCCTTTTATCTCTAGTTGTGGCACTGGGCCCAACGGTTAGATTAACTAAGTTAATTAAGGTTATCTTACATCCTGACCTAACCTATACTTACACAGTCACGCTCTGCTCCGTAAACATTCCGTTTAGTGTTGTCTTTTCACTAAAACTGCAATCTACCGTTCGTCCTATGCCGATGTAACGCCGTAACGTAATAAAGTCGTAATACGTCATTGTACCGCCCACATGTACCCATATAATAATAATAATAAAAGTAATAATTACAGTACCTATAATATTGATAATAATAATAATGCAGATATATCTTCTCTCGATAATTCGTGCGCTTTCGAATGTGTGCAGCGGCGTAGAATATAGGTATTGCACACGCAATAATATGATACATATTATAATAAATTATTAATAACGGCCCAATAACGTTGTAATATACCCTTTTGGAGTTTGATGATGGGCGTCCTGCGCGGATGTACCTATAAACCCAGACATGATAATAATATTTTGTCGTTGTCTCGCGTGAACGATACTTGCAGCAGACTATGCAGCGTATACAATATCACTGTGTTATTAAAGTGATACGCGTTTGTATATTATTATAATACAATATTATTGTACTTATATGGGCAACATTAATTTAATTTTTTATTACTACCTAATTACCGAATATTACGAAATCGATATTTCGTCGTACGGCATACCTACGTTGGTACGTCACAAAATTGTCCGTCTGTTAGCAGCCGCCTAATAAACTCCGCATCCTTGACGACGTTATTGGCTGAACGCAACCAATATATTCTTTCGACACGCAATTTAATGATGGATCGTAATAATAGATGACGTATATATATATATATAGTATATATACATATAACGATATTATAAATAGACGATCGATAAAGTCGATTATAAAACATATAGGTACTGCGTCTTCAATCCTAGACTGTGCTAGTAGGTACAGACTGGCGAGCCACTAATCACGTATGAATACACCGATTTGTTATTTAATCCTTAATCGAGTAGGTATAGTTTAGTAAATAATAATTTAGTTTAGTCAATCTAGTCTGTTCTATTATTCATTTGGTCGTAGGTAGCTAGTTACCAGCACATAGTAAATCAATATCATACTGACTAAGATAATGTCATAGTCTTAACTATATATTATATATACGCACATGTGTACTGCAAAGGACTTTGGACCACTGTCCAATGCTGCACATAACTGAAATATTTCATTAATTCATATCGCGTACCTATGTAATATCAGTGACCAAAGTCTGGTAAATGATTTATATAGGTAGGTACTATATTGTCTATATTCCTCGCACGTTCAACAGTATAGTATTAAATTGTAATTTTTTTTTCGTCATTATAAAATATGTTATCATTGTCATCATTGGACTGCCGTGAGACGGGAACGTGCGGGGCCGTTCGCCGCATTCAGATATATCATGCCCGCGTACGGAATTTCGAATTACATTTAAAACTGTGTGCATAAAACAACAGAAAGTGCAAGTTCGTGTGCGTACTATAGTACTTATAAGTGTATAATATTATTATAGTCATTATTGGTGGTATAGATATACGAACTTTCGGCCATGGAGTTACTCATCGAAATAACCCGTTAACAAGACCTATTTAACGTCGTCCAATTTTAAAGTACGTCATACCCAATGATGACCAGGCACGAATTCAGATCACAGTTTAGCGGAGGGCCCAGTGACGTAGACTTGATTTCTGAAGAGCACTCTCCTCGTGATCCCCCTGATCAAAAAAAGAAAACAACATAGCTAAAATTGGGTTTCCAATTTTGGAAAATCCCCAACCCTCTTATAACTTTTTACTAAGGTTTTAGGCAATAAAATATTTAACAATAAGGAACTATGAATATAATTTGAATTGATTTAAAATTCATATCAAACATTATATGGATGATTATCCACTCCAAAGTCAATGGAAGGGGATCTGCCACTACGTCCCCTCTTGTATACGTCACTGGGGAGGCCCAATAACATAAATATACAATATACACTGGTTATAAATACAGTATTTACTATTAAAGTATTTATAATTAATGGTAGTATCCAGAAGTAAGCATCGATGTGTCTTGAAGGGGGTCCCCCCTCCCGGATCCGTCGCTAATGATAACTACCACAACTGTGCAAGTGATGCACGATTTGTAATAATGGAGAACAGAACTGCAGAATCCTGAAATGTCCTAATAAGAATACCGTTCTAGGTATGATCGAAAAAAATCGAAAAATAATATGTACGTATACTCGTAAGTACGGTGTTCATAGTAGTTTTCCGTGCAAGTCTCTGTTGGATCTCAATATCTCAACACGTCTGATTGTATACTTATTATTATTGTTATTTTTTTTTCTCAATAAGTGATTGAAGATCTCCGCGAACGCTGCCGATTGTCAACAACAAAAGTTAGCCGACCGTGCCCAGTAGCCGGTAGGTAGGTTTGATATGCTGTTTTAGGTCTGGACTGCGGCCGAAAGAGTAAAAGAGTTAGAGAGAGGCGAGCGAGAGTGACAGAGGCGTCAAGCGTGTACTATATCAGCCTGCTGTCTTACGGCAACCACCTATCCGTACAATATATTATATTAATATAATTACTTATTAGACTCTTAAAATCGCGCGAACCGCGGCTAACGAAATATTATTATCAGCTCAATGCGATAATTAATGTGCGCGTTCTAATAACGAAATCTTCGTCATCGTCATTAACGACGAAGACGACGAGTATAAAAGTAAATACACGAAACGTAAATAGGTACAAGGTCGCCGCGTTCTTGTCGCCATCGTCGTCGTCGTCCGCTGATGGACCGCTCTCTTCTATATACTTATAACGCCGCTGTGCCAAACTATTAACTAACTATTATAATAATATTATTTACACTAGCTACTATAATACTCGTACCGTACAACTCGCGAATACACACAATAATATTATAATATTTACAACGCTCTAATATGCGATCTATCACACATTCACATTCACATACTCTCTCTCTCTCTCTCTCTATCTCTAATCTCTATCTGCCACCATCATCAGTTATAATAATGACAATAATTTATATAATAATATTATATTATGTTTAAATGTTTATTCTGTATTGTAATAGGTATCCATATACATGCACACTCAGTTTTAGATATTGACGTCCCGCGGACCGCGACCGGCCGATGCATAATATTATAATGTTCGTATTTGATTACATACTTAAATAATTAGGTGTATTACGAATTTCTTGATACGTTTTTTTTCACCGCCCAACTATTATGAAATATATTTTTTTACCAAATACAGAATTATAATTTATGCAAATGTAATTTTTTTATTAATGATTTTTTTTTTTTTTTGGTTTAACAAGTAGCCCATATCATTAAACTATATCATTACTATATAGTCTGACGGGACAATTTACTATAGTTTTACACGGCTTACGAAAATTTTTTTAAATACTCGAACTTCGAAGTATAATGTATCAACTATTAATATGTACAATAGGTACCCTAAGTACCATGTTAACAGTTAACAGTTAACTGTTAACAGTAATATAAATAGATTATAATATACAATAAACTATATATAGTCTATAAAGTACCAAACATTAAAGCACTATTATCAACGTTTATGAACACAAATTAATTACCTATACCTACCTAGGTATATTGCCTATATTACCTATTCTGCATGGACACTGTATAATGAAAATCATGAGGATGACGAAAAATAGTTATTTCTAAATAATGCCAACAGCTGAAATGTTAATGCGTCTAGATTCTAGATCGTCCAAACATTTCCAAATGTGCAGCGTGAAACAAATATATATATAGGTAGGTATATACCTGCCGACGAGCGCATATTTGCCCAGGAGTGCATTTAAAAGTTGTACAAATTATTGATTTTAATAAACGATGCTGCATAAGGGTTAAGCCCTGTGTAAAAACAGTTTGGCCCCGATGTCACAAGGAAAAAAAGGTAGGTATTTACCTTGATTGTTAGCTACTATTTCGTCTCAAGCTTATAAGTACCTATTATTATTATTTATGGTATTGATGGTTTTAATGTTGTCATCATATTATTGACTAAATTAATTTTCACGGTGATTTGTCTTAGAACTAAGATCCTCTAACATCATATTGAATTTATTTCCATTCTCGTAAAAATGTACTTGTTTACATTAGTACCTATAGGTAAACAGCGGACAACGGCACTTATGAATGGTTTTTTTAATTTATCGATTGTATAATTTTTTATATTTTATGAATTCAACAACTTTATTTGTATATCTACAGTATTTTCATACCATAATATTAATAATATAAACATTAAACTTATTATGAAATATTAAGAACATTTTAATTAAAACATCATCTATAAACCTTCATTTGTTTAAACGTTATAATAGGATATACATTATTATATTAATTATAATTTATTATATGTTAAAGACAAATTATATAATTATCGAGTATACACTGTGCGTGTTTAAACAAAATATATTTATACACTGCTGGCTTAATATTAATTATAAAACAGTATTTTTATTTATTCAACGATGGTTCCTGAATTATATTGTATAAATAACATAGGAACATTCAACATAGGAAGTACATTATATGCTGTGTTTTCGTTTTTATCTATATGCCTATTAAGAGTTAATCTTTGTGTGTTTGCATAGTGCTAAAACTTAGGTACGTATATCTGAAGTTTACATGTACATATAAGTACCTACCTATAATATAGACGCAATTATAATTCAGCCAAGTCTAGAAAATTAGTTATAATATACCTAAGTTATAAGGTTAAACACAAAACACATATTACGTAATAAACCTATTAGAATAGATAGAATTCACGTTTTTCAATGTTAAACAATTTGATGATAATAATAATAATAATAATAATATAAGCAAATCGATATTAGCGCAGTGACTATATAGCCGGAAAAAAATATTATTCAATTCATTATTAAATAATGATATAATGATACAACTGTAGATTATTACACGGCAACATGACGAGAACTGCATTCAACTCACTCTCACTCTCTAACGCCCACCTATACAATATTATACATATATAGGTACTACTTCGCTGAACTATATAGTTATATAGCTATGAATATAACTGCACCGCGAGAATGCAACGAAAACGCTAAAAGCAATCACCGCAAAGCCAAAATATATAATATGATTTGCGAAAAAAAACTCGTTATAATAATTTGTAGGTATATGGGTAACTTAAACATAATATTATAGTCGCTGTACCACTCGTTAATAATAATATATTATACCTATATTATATCCTTACATTAGTCGTATATAATATATATATATATATATAATACTATAGGTATAGTCACCGATTTGCGATACATATTATAATAATTTTATATTTTATTTTTATTTTATTCAATTTACCGACACACCAATACACAATATAATTATAAGATAACAAGGTTATGATAATATTACATTTAAACTATACTCGTCTACAACCGACATTATATTACATACATGAAATAAAAAAACAAAAAAATACTCTTATGTAACATAAATATCCATTTATTTATGTATTTGTACTCATAGTTATAATATTGGAATATATTTCCGTATATCACACAATAAATAAATAAAAAATAAATGTAATGCAGGTAAAAATATGTTACATATAATATTAAATATAGTAACACACCCAGGGGCGGACTTTTCATATTTCTGCTCCTGGGCATTACAACACTAGCGCCCAAGCTGAAATACAAACAAAATAATCCATTAGGTAGCAAAAAAAAAAATAAATACACCTAACAGTAATCAAAAACACAACTTTTATTTCAAATTATTTTAATAGTGATTAAAATAAAACTAAAACTTTATAATAATTGTAGGTATGCATATGTACTATGTAGTGCATTCGAAGTACACATACCAAGTACTGAAGTACCTAATCAATAATTATTAAACAAATATTAACAATAAAGTAATAATATGTTGAGAAACTTTTTTATTTTCTTAAAGTGATGCACACTCTTTTTAACTGCAAGGTTTAAAAAATGTGTACTATTATTGTTTATCAATTACCGCAATATTCACATTTTAAAAATAATCATAAATCTAAGTTCTAGCTCATTTATATTATAGTTGATATTGTTTACTGTTGATAGTTTTATTATAATAATTGTATTTAAACTATTTATATTTTATATTTGAAACGCATAAATTTTGGTACAATAATATTATTCCAATAACTATTATTAATTATTATTATGTAAGATGTAACCATTACTATATAAAATATTAAAATATTACATTTGTTAATTAAAAATTTATTTCAGTTTTATTAATATATCATATAATAATATATATGAAATACTAAAAACTAAAACTTAATACTAAAAATTGGCGCTCCCGAAAGATTTTATGGCACGTGCCGCACGCTGGCACGTGTCTAGGTCGCCTATGCGTAAATTCGCCCCTGAATAATTAATAATATTTGTATACTCTTTATTCATGCCTATACTGTAGTTCTTTAACAATCACACTTATTTTTTTTTACAATTCAACTATTTAATTATTTTATCATTAACAAATAAGTAATAACAATATTAATTTAACATAATTTTATATTATATAACTTATAATAAATTACTGTATAATATACAGGTTTAAACGTATCAATGAAATAGTAGGTACTTATTCATTACTCATTAATGCATTGTTGTTTGAGATAAATAAATCTATATCAAAGAAGTTCCCTACACTGATAAGAATATTTTCTGGCGAGTATTTGATATAATTATAAGAAATGTCATTTAAATGGAGTTTAAAGATAGATTTGTGGTAGTTTTAAAATGTATTCTCTCCAATATTTTAGGACAATATACAATATACGTGGAAAAATAGTAGGTATGTAATAGTTTGTATAATTAGTATAATAAATTTGGTTCAGGTATACGTGTGTATAACATTCTAACTGTTTCATATTATGTATTAGAATATCGCTATAATCTGAACGTTAATGCATTAAGGAGTCCATGGACTCTAATGTGTTCTAAGGTTTTTTTACTATCAGTTGCCCAGACAAGAAATCTATATTTTAGATTGCATGCCAATTATAGTGTAATAGATGACACATAATATACATCTTTTGGATCATTAAAATTGTTGAAACGCCTTTTTAGTTTTTAGTGCTTAATCCTTAATTTGATAGAGCTATATTTTAAATATTGTTTTGATTGCCGTTCAATAGTATAGCTTGCTGTAAAACCCATACTCCTAAGTTTTCACCGATGTAGGTAACTTTTGTAATTTATTTGCTGTTTATAATATGGTAACTAGTATATGAAATAATAAGTTTTCGAGACAAATTGATAGAGTCAAATTTATCAATGATTAGTAATGACATGCCGTTTGCATTACACAAATCAACACAAATATTATAAGTTATTGTAAGTCTTTAACATCGTTTAGATTTGATATAGTTTAATAATATTTTTGAGTATTTTAATGAATTTGTGTGGTAGGTATCGTTAATAAATAGGAGAAAAAGTAATCGTGATAATTAATGGTCACCTTGAAGGACCCCTGAAGTCGTAACTAGTAACTAGATACGTACTATACTCATGATAAATGTAGTTTTTGTATTTTACACGTAATGCAGATCAGTGGCGGCGCGAGAGGATTTTTGTGAGACAATTGTCTCACAGCTAAAAGGGGTGGTGGGTGGGTACTGGGTAGGTACCTATAGTGGATAGTCAGTTCTGAAAAATATTGAGTGACACAACGTATCAAATAAATAAATAAATAAATAAACTATTTATAAGTTTTTAATTGAAAGGGTGCTCGCCAGCTTATGGTAATCGGTAAAAAAGACCAAGGAAAAAAAGAACAATTTTTAAAAATATATTAATTGATTATCATAAAAAAAAAAAGTTATTGATATCAAATTATTATCATTAAACAAAATTAAATATTAATGATATTGTGTCGTGCGTGCTACAGCAGTTAAGAAATTTTCAAATTATAATATAAATATCAAAAAATAAGGTATAATTAAATAATTGATTTTGTGTGTATGATTTTTTGGCATAAATCTGGTTTAGCAACCTCTCGGTTTTTCAAATTTTTTTTTTCCAACATGTGTATTTTAGGGTTCTTTATAAGAATGTAAAAAAAAAAAAGCCCGGAGAAACTTCGTTTTGACGTTATTGATAAGAAACTTCAATAACTATATAATTTCGTTACACGTATTTTTAAAAAAAAAAATACTTAGAAATTAGAACTGAATATTATTAATTTTTTTTTCATAATGTGTGGTTTTAACGGTGATTTCAAAATTGTTTGAATTTTTTTGCGGAAACTATTATTTTGGAAGTTTAAGCCATCTAAAGTTTGCTATTTTACGTTTATAGGTACGCATGTGAGAAACAATACTTTAATGCTGCGCGGAGGAACTCGTGTTTGGTGTTTTTTGATTTTATTGACCGAGCGCAGCGCACTGAGCGAGTGGCAACGCTAGCAGATTATGTGCTTTTTAACAACTTTGTTTAATTCCGAGGTCTGCCCAAGGTGGTTTTACATACGATTATCAAATCGGGGGATATTTTCGATTTGATATTGTCCGAGTGATATCCAATGCTAAGTATATTTTTTTTTAAAAAATACGCGTTAAATATACGAAAAAAATGTAGTTTTTGAAGTTTTTTATGAATAACTTCAAAACGAAGTTTATCCCGGGCTTTTTTTTACATTCTTATAAAGCACCCTAAAACGAACATTTTGGAAAAAAAATTTTAAAAATAGAATTCGTTTCGATTTTTTATATTTTTAAGTAAAC
>NC_042493.1:67273915-67290019 GCF_005508785.2 Acyrthosiphon pisum | reverse complement strand
CAAATTTAATAGGTGGGTCGTGTGTGCTGCAACTAACATTTTCTTGTCTCATTGTCGAAAAAGTTCGCGCCGCCACTGATGCAGATTGGACTCTATTAGATAGAAAACAAGAAAACCACGGTTATAATATGTGCCAATAATATGTTATAATAATGATATACCTAATAGTTATAATAATAACGATACTATTCATATTATAATAAGCACAAAACTCGATTTGACCGTTGTTGAATCTATCGTCGAGTATGTGACATTATAGTATCGTCGTCATAGGTAGTGGTTGTCGGCGGCGCGTATTGACAAATATAATAATATAGGTACTACTTATGTGTATATTATAAACCTCTCGGGAGGCCGATGCGGCGGTCTCGTAATCGGCCGGCCGTTGCCCAATCGCGAGCGGCGGCAGACGATATATGCGGTATAATAATAATAATAATAATAATATAATATTTAACTATATACCACCATAATAATAATACGCAGACGACGTGAAGGCTTAATTAGTGCGTGGCGGGGACGACTTTCGCGGTGACGGGGACCGCGGGCAGAAGACCGTGCGGTGCATGCTGTACGTGTGCTGGATATCCACCTATACGTCCCCAAAAACGACGCGGCGTCCCCCCGAAAGCCACTCGACGCGACGCGCAACCCGCTGGCCGCGTCGACGGCAGCGACTGGACGGGCGGTCCGCCAACAGTATACCGAAGACGCCAGTGCCAGCAACAGCAACAGAGCAGCACCGGAGCACCAGCAGCAGTGGCAGCAGTATAATATTATTTGTCTATATAAACCAGCGAAGACTGTTCTCGACTTACATACCAATAATTAGATCGCTCGCGATATAATATAATCGTTTTTCCTTATTAGTTTATTATTATTATTATCTTTACTTCGGCGGACATATCGCACGTAGTAGTAGCGAGTTTCATTTCTCGTATCGACATTAAGTTTTTATTTCTAAGCTCGGCGAGACCGGAAACGTGACATAAAACTCAAACTTCCCCAGCAGTTGAGTTCCGCGGGCTGCAATCCACGCCTTCGCGCAATACCGTCGTAAGTGTTAACGGATTTTTTTTTTTTTTTACATGTCAATATTTAAAATAAAATACGTTTTTATCATACTCGCACTGTACAAATACAATAATAATAATAATTACCGCACACGCTGCTGACATAATATCATATTGCCTACTACACATGGCTAATATAATTATAATTATAATAAATAAATTATTATCACTAATATATATTATAACGATCGGGTTGGGATTTCTTATTTGTCCGGACAGCGTCAGTTGGCATTTGCCATTTAACATTTAACGATATTGTGGTGACACGCCGACGATGAGGATCACCGGCAGCAGCAGCACGAGCTGCAGCGTCGTGGCTATAACGACCTTTATGCTGGTCGTAGCGACCGCTGCCTTAGAAGATTTCAACGCACAGGTAAATAGTCATAATATCATCACCGTAAAATAATAGTATTGTGCGGCGTTGATCGTTTTTATTATTACTATGTTATTATTATTTAAGGCTAATCGGTCGTGTATCATTATCCCATTGTCGTATATACAATGTATATATAATACGTATATTTGCATTGATGGTACGTGTGATACATTATACTACTAAAAAAAAATTATGATAATAACCTTAGACCGTACAAGCTTATAATATGCATTAATAATATTAAAATGTATACTCACTGTGAGAGATCCCTTTGAGGAGAGCACCCATGCCAAATATAATAATAACGATAGTAAAATAATAATAATATAATAAAAAAAAAGCTACATGAAATCCCCATCGGATTCACGAAACCAATATCCACACGAAATCCACGATCCCGGGTTGTATGAGATCGATAAAAGTAGAGTTTTCCGGATTCTCCTATTTATGGAGTCGGATCGTTAAGTGCACAACCAACTTATCCCCTTTTCCCATCGCTGTCACAATATTATTTTATTATATTATGTTTTTGCGTGACCATATATATATATATATATACCAATGCACTATTTTATATGATAGATATTATATTATAATATGTATACATACTATTATATATATAATATAGGCACGACTGTTTAACTTATTATGATGTAGATTTGCTATTTTTTTTTTTTGCTTTGGAAAAACTACACCGTTTGTAGATTTGAAAAACTTTGTCTGGATACCCTATATTACCCTATAATAGATAATAATTAAAAAATGTAGAATACTAGAATGGCATTTTATATTTCACTTGAATATTATTATCATACTATAGTTATGTGTACCAACTAGTAGGAGGCCGGTGCATTATCGTTTTCACTTTTAAAACTATTTCGAAAACCGTCTCCTTCGAGCGAGAGACATTATTAATTATTCACTTTTATGTAAATATTTTATCTCGTCGTAATCGTAATTCTATAATTCCCGTAATCTCGTGGACGTCGTAATTCTGGAAAAAGGTAAACGTATAATACATCTCAATTGAATAATATTATGATAATGTAATACGATAATATATTCAGTTCCTAACGATAATATGATAATATACGATGACAATGACACGGGCGCGCGATAATAATTTTAATGCTCAAGACGCGCGCGCGTAAAATAATATTATCCGACCAATGATATAATAATAATTTATAGTAATAGTATAATATCATTATAATATTCGGCGGCGGCGGTCATCGTCCGGCACAGTGGTGGAGACGTGAGGTGGCTGCGGCGGGACGTGATTTTATAACCGCTCGCTCCCGGTAAGTGGTTCAATGACGACCGCGGCGGGGACCCGCCGGTGCGTAAGCGCGGCGGTGATCCAAGGTCGCCTGCCGGCTATCTGCCGATCTGTGGTGACCCACATTCACCAAACCGTTGCGATGTTCTTCGCCGTCACCGTCATCGCTCGCGCCGCCGTATAGCTCCTCGCTCCGGGGCCGGCCCTATGCGATATGTACCCAAACGGCGTCACTATCGCTTTCGCCGACTATATATTTTTATTGCTCACCGCTCGGCCGGGCGAACGGGTGATAATAATATCATAACAACATATTGTGCCCAGCGCCGTCGCTGTAGGCCATACGACCGCGTTGGACGTCGCCCGAGAGCAAATAGAAGGGCGTAAAAATTAAATATTAAATTGTAGATAATAATATTATACGAGTATTGCGTTTTTAATTAGAACACCTCAATTCGTTATTATTATTACCTACATATGAATTATTGTCTCAACTGTCAATGCGAGTAGTATCTAATTATTTCGATAGCGTTCCTAATAATATCGTTCGATTCTTTTTCATGGCAAAATCGTAATTCTAGGTTCTCACTTAAGGGTGGCCCTGGGTAACGATTGAGAGATTTAATATTATACTACAGTGTACCTGCATCATACACGCAATATAAACGTAATATAATAGTGGCATATTACTATAATATAATATAATAACATAACTATAGGTAACTGTATGTCTGTATAACACCTTGTGCATGTGGTTACATATTATTAGGTATGTGGTATACGCGGTAGACTCCTGTGCAATTTGTATTCCTTATAAATTATAATATAATATTATTTACTGAGTATAATTTAATATATTTGTCAGCACGTTCATCTCGTGATAAATTATAGCAGTTCAAACATTTTATACTTGCGTTTTGAATGAAATAATATTTATAAACTAGATAGGTACAACTAACGTGTTACAAATCGCTGAGTTACAAAGTAGAATAGAAAACTTATAGTTATAATATTATGATACTGCATTACATAACGAGAACAACTCGACATAATAATGTGTTGCTGATTACAAAATATAACAAAAATCGGCGCTTAACAAATTTTAGATTTTGAACCATATTGGTTATCCAAGAATTTTCAAATTAATTTACTGACTGAAGTTGACAGTGCATTTTTAATTAAAAATATTATGTTAAGCACCAATGTGCAGTGAATACATAAAAAAAACGGAATAATGGTTCACGTTCTTAAACGAGTTAAAATTCAATAAAAATGATTACAGTAATAACCCGTTTGTTAGCAAACCAACACGTATTTCCACCCAATGTGTGTACACTATACATAATATAAAAAAAAATATTTAATGCACACAGAGACTGAAAGTGGTCACTCGTTTTGCTTCGCTCACTTTTGCCCAGACCTAATTGTTTTAAATTTGAAAGCAAAATAATAAATCTACTCGTTTATTAAATAATTCTAATCAGAAGTCAGTTTACAATTTATATCAGTTTAAATATTCAGTACTCTTAAATACAAATGATTGTTCGCTGGTATAAACACATTTAAATATAACAATTAATATAATATTAAAAATATGGTAATTTAATTAACACAATTCACTGATTCTTTGATTGGATTGAAGAATATGGTCAGATAAACATAAAGTAGGGTATTCTATTAAATTCTATTAATAATTTAGGCTATACATACATTATAATTTATCATACATTGCATCAAATACAAATTGGAACTACGTCTATTTGAAAATTATTTAAAATTACTTAATTTAATAATAGTCCTTAGTAATTATATTTTTCTAATACAATATAAATTGTAGTTTGTTATTTCCGTTTATATATTGTGTATCTGTTATGTCATTGTACGCATAGTTTATTAATTTTTGTGACGATTTAATATGTCTTAAGCACTTAGTTGTATAAGTAGACAATTTTTTTTTAAGGATTAAGGTAACTCTTTTTTTTCAGAAATTGTTGATTATAAAACTATAAACTGTTTTTAAATTTTTAATTACGACCATCTGAAGGTAGTAAATTATTTAATAATTTTAATTGAAATAATTGAAATACATTTCATTTGGAAACAAGAGTTAAATATATATTATATAAATATTTATAAACTTAAATAGGAATTCTTACGCAGAACCGGAATTGCTTTATTAATTTTTATAATAGTTACTTACATAAAAAATTATTAATTTCAATTATATTAAAACTATATAATATGAGTTTTCTAAACTTTAGAAGGTCATAACCATAGTTAATAAAATAATGAACCAACATTCATGGTTTGACAATCAAAATTGTCGGTAATAATAAAGTAAATAAGTACCTAGGTACAACCAGAAACCATTACAAATTAAGTTGATTTTGTAACTGATATAACTTAGTGATTAAAACATTTTAAATATCTTTAAGCAAAGTTTCCGTAATAGATAAAGACATTTTATATAAACATTTTTTTGAAATATCATTTTATCGATTGTGTATCACTAAAAATAATTATGCATCTATTCAATGAAAATACTTAAATACCTGAGATGGATTTTTTATGACTGTATTTATGGATGCAGTATACATAATTAATTTATCAGATATTTATCATAGATTATTGTAGGTTTATAGTATAATATAATAATTATTTATTATTGAAGGTCTACTTGGCGAATACAAAATTATTTTTCAATGTAACAATAATCTGAGTTTAATTTGCAATTCATATAATTTCTAGTAAATTTATTTTAACCGAGAGAAGGTTAAACGATTATTTAAAAAAAACCATAATTTGTATCTTGATCCACCCAGGTTCTGTAGAAATCAATATTATATATTAATCGTTGATGTATGTTTATGGCGCAGTTAGTTTATTTTAACTAATTATCAAATTGTTCATAGGCTAACTTTAATGGTGAATCGCAGAAGCTACTACACCGTGAAACTAGAGCTTTAGAAGTCATCACCCGGCTATTAGGTAGCAGCAGCGGGACTGTAGCTGGATCATCATCCAGTGGAACGGTAAGTCTTGGATCAGTCATCATAGACGAAAATAAGGAGGGAATATAGTCTCTACCAAAAACTATCTAATATTAATTTTGAAAATAAGTAATGTGAAATTTTCAAATCATAGAGAAACAAGTTTTATCCCACACCTCTGACCAATTATACTAATATCTTTATAATAATAATTTTACTTATAGTCTAATTATGACTATTATAACCACCAACATAAATATCATTAAACCTACGTTTTAAATATGAACAATCTATGTATATTTAAGTTCTCAACTGTAACTTTAGTGTGATTTTACTATTATCTAGTGTGTATACGCTTAAAATATAGAAATATTAAATTATTACGTTACAGTTGGATGCAGGAGCAGCTCCAGCTTCGGCACCGGCCGATGCAAGCAGTGGCAGTGGAGCCGTACTAAATCTAGTCGCCCCGTTGGTGGGAAGCAGCAGTGGTGTGAGTTGAATAAATAATACCCCCCCCCTCAATCATCACCTGAAAGCTACTCATCCACTACAAGTGTATACATTAAATTCACGTTTCTTTATGTGCGTATTTGGTATAGAGCGTTAGTGCTGGATCTGCGGGAGCCGCGTCCGGCACAGGAGACGTCAGCAAAACTGACGGAAGCGGTCCGGACTTGGCTGGTCCAAATGGAGCCACTGGTGGTAGCAGCTTTTCCAGTATTCTGTCTCTTTTGGGACCCTTGTTGGGTAGCAGCAGCGGTAGTGGTGTAAGTTCTAGTCTAGTCTACAAGATATAATATATTATTATTTATAAGTTACTACGCGTGCATGGTTGTGTAAAATAACTTTTAGTTATAGTTTATAGTTTTATAGTTAAATTTATGGTCGAAACAGGTTTTAAATGTTTTAAATTTAAAAAAAGATTATAATATATTATAATTATACTTACACTTATACACGTATAAAAGTATAATATTTGTAAACATGTACTGGTAGGGTAATGGTGGAGATGGCGGAGACAATTTGAATGGCAATGGAGGCGCTGGTAGTCCGGCTGGTTCTAATGTCTTGAGTCTGTTGTCCGGTTTGCTGGGTAGTAGCAGCGGGTCCAGTGGTACGTCAGCTAGTGGCGGCGGTGGTGTTGGAGGTGGAGATCCATCAACAGGCGGCGCAAGTGACGATACAGTTAGTATTTTTCACCAATAAATACATATAATTTTTTCTTTATGCATATTATTACTACGCAAATAAAGAAATAATTGCATAGTATTATATACTTATTTGAATGTATGTATTTTAGGGCGCCGGAGCGGGTGGTTCAGGATCCAGTAGCATATTGGCACTGATTGGGCCATTGATAGGCAGCAGTAGCGTAAGTACTTTTTTTTTTTCATTGTTAGAAGTAAAATATTGAGCACTGTAAGTATGTACTTTCATTTTAAAATAATATAGTTAATTAGTTAATACGTATTACACCACATCAGCAGTAGCACTGTATTATTATATAAATTAATAGCAGCTACAGTAGTAATAGTAATGTTTAGTAATGGCAGTATTTGTTAATTTTTGTATTTAGTCTATACCAAAACTTAAGTTGTGCCTGTTTGACATGTTACTACTACCACAGTGACACACTAAAGTATATAGTCATCGATGCGTTTGAAGTACTTGGCGTACCTCCATAAATACATTATAGTAAATAACATTAGTGTTGTAACGCGAATTCGTCAGTGGCGATATTCCATCACTACATTCAATGCCTGAAGTGACTTGAAGCATTGATACCACAACTACCAACACAGTCAATCCTAATACCCTGTCTCACTATCGTATCGTTGTCGTTGCATGATATTTTATATATATGTTTACCACCAAAAGTATTAAACATCACTGTATTAGTAGTCTTTAGATTTGTATTTACATATAAACACAACTACACTAACAAAGTGTTACATTGTTGTGCATTACCTATCACACATGTGTGTATAGGAAGAGACTAACTCGGGACCTAGAGGAAGTGACGACAGCGATGACACCCTAGTGGACGATTCAACTGACTACTTAGATGATAGCAATTCCATTGACATCGACGTTAGAAGTGGCGGTCTTAAGAATTCGTTGAAGACGCTGTTATATACCACGAGAAACAAGAGGGCAGTACCAAAAAATATGGATGGTAAAAGCGATGTTGACGATTACGATAACGAAGTAGATGGGTCATTGGATGATGACAACGATAGTAATGAAATTACGGTTTCAACGGTGGCAAATGGAAATGGAACTGGAGCGATGATGACTGTGGCAGCACAAAACGGAGTAGGCGAAACAGGTGACAGCAGCAGTAATGAAAGTGATGGTAGTGAGGGCGGAGGGGGGAGTTCAAATTCTGGGTCAATAATTGAATTAGCTGGTCCCCTTTTAGGTTCATTGAGTGGTGAGGGTGGTGGTATCGGAGGATTAGATTCTGGATCAATACTTGAATTGGCTGGACCTCTTTCTGGAACATTAAGTGGTGGAGGTGGAGGAAGTGAGGGAACAGGTGGAAGTTCAGACTCTGGATCAATACTTGACTTGGCTGGTCCCCTTTTAGGTTCATTAAGTGATGGAGGTGGTGGTGCTGGAGGGTTAGATTCTGGATCAATACTTGAATTGGCAGGACCTCTTTCTGGGACGTTAAGTGGTGGTGGTGGAGGAAGTGAGGGAGCAGGTGGAAGTTCAGACTCCGGATCAATACTTGACTTGGCTGGTCCTCTCTTAGGTTCATCAAGTGGTGGGGGTGATGGAGGTTCAGATTCTGGATCCATATTAAGTTTGGTTGGACCACTTTCCAGAACATCGAGTGGGGGTAGAAATAGTGATGCTGGGGGTGATAATGAGCAAGAGGGTAGTGGTGATGATGAAGAGAAAAATAGTGATGGTGGCAGCAGCGGGTCGTCAAACTCCGGATCGATAGTAGAGATTGTCGGGCCGTTGCTAGGGTCTCTTAGTGGCGGTAGTGAGGGAGGTAAGGGTTCGGATTCTGGTTCCGTATTGAATTTAATAGGGCCTTTATCTGGGTCACTAAGTGGTGGAAATAGTGGGATGGAAGGAGATAATGGGGGCAGAGGATCAGATTCAGGATCTATTTTAAACTTAATTGCTCCATTATCGGGGTCATCTAGTGGTGGCGAAGGAATTAGTGGTGAATCGGATTCTGGGTCTATTTTAAAACTCATCGGACCACTGTCTGGTTCATCGAGTGGTGGTAACAGTGGTAGTGACAGCGTGGAAACAGAGAATGGTAGTGGAGGTTCGGATTCCGGATCTATTTTAAATTTAGTTGGTCCCCTATCTGGATCATCTAGTAGTGGCGAAGGGAATAATGGTGAATCGGATTCTGGATCTATTTTAAAACTTATTGGGCCGTTATCTGGTTCATCGAGTGGTGGTGATGCAGCAGAAACAGAAAATGGTAGTGGAGGATCTGATTCAGGATCTATCTTAAATGTAGTCGCTCCATTATCTGGTTCATCAAGTGGGGGATCGGATTCTGGGTCGGTTTCAAGCACCACTAAGATGGTACCAGCCAGGAGACCCGGGGAAAAAGGCACAAACTCTGAAAATGCAGTGAAGTCTTCGATTTCACTGAATTCGGTAGCGAAAAGTCCGATACTAGCTAATTTGTTTGCGACCATCCTATCACAATCTTCTGCTGGTGCTTCATCTGCGTCTGCCTCCGCATCTTCATCATCGTCTACATCAACGGATGTGGCAAGTAAAATACTAATACATTGTGTGTACACAGAGACGGCGACGATATTTAATAGTGAAGTCTTGCTTGTTACCATTACTTACGATTGAGACTGAACTCTGTTAAAATAATTATAGTACCCTCCCACTTTTTTAAATATTAATAATATCGTGCTGCAGTGGTTTAATGGTACAGTTACGTACGCATAATATAATATATAATCAAGATATAATAGTTATGAACTATATTTATTTAATTTTGTAATTACTATAGGGTGGAGCCGGTGGTGACGGTGGCGATGGTACCAACGGTGGTGCCGGCGGTGGTTCTGATCTTCTGGGTTTCCTAGGATCGAGCAGTGGTTCCAGCAGCGGCGGACCTGGTGGAAATGGAGCCGCTTCGGCTTCTGGCACCCCGGTAAGAAGGCGTCAGATTGGAGGCTTTTTCCGTCGACCATTTGCGTCAGTGGCAGACACTAACGAGCAAGATGTCACGTATACACAGCTGTTGAACGACCGACCCCGAGACCTGCGTCGCCGGTTGTGGTTGTAAATCACCAGCGGCAGCGGTAACGGCGGCGGGAGTGGCGTACACTCATTATATAGTACCTAGTTAAGTAGTAATAAAGCACCAACACCAGCTAAAGCTCACTCTATATGTACGTATGTATGTATGTATGTATGTATGTATGTATGTATGTATGTATGTATGTATGTATGTATGTATATACATATATATTGTCTAACCGACCGACCGACTAATACGCGTCATCCGACGTTTACGTCGTAATAATCATCGTTTACATGAAGATGAACGTATATATAATATATGTTATAAAATTATAAATTAATGTACGGATAGGTCAACTACGGACGGCGACAACGATGATAAATTCGATACTAAAAATATCATCGTCACGCTCGTTCCACTCACCACCAAGCACTCGTAATCCTTCTCTCTCTCGCTCTTTCTGGTCATATTATGTAATATTGGCTGATGCATAAAATATTATACAAACGTTTTCAAACCCGTTATAAATTTCAAAAGCTGGTTATGTTTTTGGGAGTGAACGCCTAACGTTTTCGTATTGGTTTGCTAATATTGCACATAATATGCATAGTAAATGTTCATACATGTACATGTATATATACAATTTTAAAAACAAAAAATATAATACATTTTTTTTTATTCGGTCATATCATAATATATTATAATACGTAAAAAAAAATAATTCAATTTTATGCATTGGGAAACACAATATCGATTAATTCGTGATTGTTCAAACAGTGAAATAGATAAAACAATTAATTAGTACATTTTTGATTTTTATTTCTTACAATTTCATTTATTTTTGTGTAAAACCTCTTGAGACTCCTGCATCGTGGTATTTTCAGTTAATCACTGTTTTCGTAAATAAATTGAGAAAACGTCACTAAGATTATTTCTAGTCTTTCGTCGTCGGCGTCTGTTATTTTCCGTTCATCCGTACGTCATATTAATATTATATATTATTATGTTAAGTTATTACACGTATAATATGTACATTATATTATTATAAATATAAATATATATTTTTATAAATTAAGTAGTTTAATGTAGCTAATATAAAATAATTTGTGTACACGCACATATTATATAGGTACTGTACGATAAGTATGTGTGTGTATACGAAAAAACGCCATATTATTATCATTGTCACACATCATATACATTTAAACATCATCGCATTACGTTTTTTTTTTACAATTGAATTAGTTTATTATAGGACTTAATTATAGTAGTTAGTTAGTAGAGTAGTAATTATTGTAGTAATCCACACATATACATCGAAATCTAGATTAGTACCTATATATAGGTAGCGGTGTGCCGGTGTATAATATTGAATATAAATATATTTTTTGTGTTACAAATAGACCAGTGGTAATAAAAAAATGTAGTCTTAGACAATTTTAATATTATTATATTATATAGTTATAGTTTATTGTACATAGCATTATAAGACGGGAATCAAAACGCAAAATGGTGATAAAGACTAATTTTTAAAAAAATGTTTTGTTAAAATGTGTTATATTTTAACAAAATCCTTATCGTCAATTGTCGTGTAGCTATATTATAGTGCATAATAATTATTATAGTGTGTATATTATGGAAACCATATTAGTATTTTATTTTATGTTTGCACGTATTTTTACGTTCCTTTCCTCGATCGCATTAAGTCCTTTTTCACACGAGTACCTATCTAGTTATGAACAATTATTAATTATCACTACTATCACTACGAAGAAAATAGAACAGAGAACAGTAGTTAATAATGACAAAACACATAGTACACCACCATCATCACTACACCACGCACTATTACCATCAACGGCAAGTACGTACAAACCGTTATAAACGAATAGTTTATCTTTGCTCTTTGCAATATTTTTGTAAGGGTGGTTTTGATTAGACGTTAATTAAAAACGACTGGTAGAAGTGGGTTGGAGGGAGGGAATGATATATTGATTCTATGTAATATACAATTTACCATTCATTATCGAACACAGATATGTTTATTCTACATATCTGTGTTATCGACATAAATATTAATCCATAGAGTATAAATGTATAATAAATAATAATCATTGTAATGAAATTACAATTGATTATTTTAAATTTAAATTATATAGTTGTCTCGAAAAATTAATTAAATTAACTTAAGACAGCAAACATGAATATTGTATCGTATTAAGTAATACATTTTTGATGAAATAAAAAAATATACACTTTTGAAAAAAAATAAAACAATGAAGATTTTCAAGAAGAAAAATTTGATACGTATCGGTATGGAATAGTTACGTACCAGCTCGTATCGAAGTCTGAGTTCGATACGTATCGCTTGTATATTGCACATGTAACTTCTTGAACGCTCTTGAACTCAAATTTCTTCCTTGAAAATCTTGATCTATTACCACGTGTATAATAATATATGGAGGTTATAATGGTACCACGGTGGTGTTACAATACATATTATAACTTTATATATATTTGCCGATTTTTCAGGAGCAAAGACCAATGTGGTGCAAAAAGTGTGGACTATTAACAGCTATCAAGGATGCCTTTATGGTGAGTACTGATCGTCTACATACTGCACATATACCTAGACATAATATAGAAGTAAATACGTATATTATGTCGTGTGTTGTATAAATTTACTATAAAACCACTCTTAAAATAATTTCTGTATAGAACGAACGGCGCATAATTGCGAACGTAGTTGTATGCTGCTAACCGCAAGATATATATTTTAGTATTTATTATTTAAATAGGTATTTGAAATAATCAACCTACACACACACACATATAATCACATAATATAATATAATCTAATATTAAAACTTCATCGATTTTGAACATACTTTCCAGTGCTTAGGAATGGGCAAGATACCTATACCTACTAGAAAAACGTATATATATATATATCGGTACCTACATCAATTTGTATCTATAGAATATACAAGGTACGAGAAACATTCGTCACTTTTTGCTAAAAGATACAGCATACATTTTTTTTTTAAATTATTCTCGAAGTAAAGTTGCTTAAACGTAAAAAATACCTCGGTATGATTAACTTAACGAAGTATAGGTAGGTATTTAGTTATCACTTATTAGTTTTATGCGAGGTGATCTACTCATAATGAGTGCAATATGTTAGATTAATCAACATTAACTTGTAATACTACAACATATAAGATAGAAAACTGATAATATCTTCGACAGAAACTTAGAAATGTAGGTAATTAAAAAGTTTGTGATCCCGTCAATCTACTATGGTCTATGAAAGTAACATGAGATGAAAAATTATTCCATTAAATTAATGTTCATATTAAGTTCAAAAAGGGCACACCCCTATCGTCTAAAAAACACTTATGTAGATTCTAGGGATCTTTTTAATACCAACATTTAAATTTACTTCGTTGAAAATTCTGTCCCTAGACATCTAGATTATTTTCCTCCTAATGGTCCTAATTTAAAAATAATAAAAAATATTGGTACGTACCGTCAGAAAATTTGCTTATTAAGCATATTATTATGATACACATTTTAGATACGATAAAATGATAAAAAAAGGCAAAAATAATGTATCTATTAATTTGCATTTTGTATCTTAACGCATAAATATTTTAAAAGATACTAGATATACACCGAAGAAATAGTGTCTAGATACGGTCCATCCCTGTATATGACCATAATTATGCATAAGCAGATGCGGCTAAATAAGTAGATAGAATTTTTATGGGTGATTATGGATTGTTTAACAAGTAGGTAGATAGTTAAAAATTGTAAATTGGTTGTTCGGTAATGTGGTTCTGTATATCTGGATGGGAGTAAAATTTAAAAAATAAAGTATAAGTATCTATTTATAGGTCTTTACAGTAAAGTTCTTATAGGCCTATAATAAATCACGCATGTTTTGAAACACGCTAAATAATAATATTATATAATATAGGCATATAGCTATAGTAATAAAGGTAGGTAATAATAGTGGTGTTCCGACACTTTTTACGGACATATATTATACAATATGCTGTAGATGAAAATGAGCGCGTTCATCAAGTCGTCTTCGTCCGCCGCCGCCGCTTCGTCGTCCGCACCAGTACCGACCAGACAACGGACGTCGCCAGTGTCTCCGTGGACAGACTTAATGATGCCACAGCCACTACCTCCACCACAGTCATCTTGGTGGTCATCACCTCCACCATCGTTTTGGTGGTCACCTCCGACGTCATCGTCGAATTGGTGGTGGTGGTGTTGATGACGCGTTGAAACATATTAACGTTCGACGAACAAATCGTTTGGAAAATATTTTAAGTAAAACCGATTACCTATATTATATACATAGGCCATGTACCTATAACATAATATTATTGTATTATAATTTAGTTATTATAATTTTTATTACCACGTACACTCTCTATTCCTATCTATATGTATGAAAACGATTCTGCGTTCTGTATACAAATATAATTATAGTACCTACTATAATTACACCAAATTTAGTACACAATATTGTACGATTCATATTAAATTGTATTTGAAAATAAGTCCATAAAGATTTATGTAATACACCTTTTTTGTTAATATTTGTTATAATTTTTTCTATTAGACAAGACGTGTATTATATAATTATATACCATGAACCAATTACCAACTATATAATTATGTGGATTTATTTAGTAGTTTTTAGTACCTACGCCTAAATAGTAAGTAAATAGGCTAATGTATATGAAAAGGTGACCAAATTAAGATATAAAACTACCCATGTTAATTTGACTAAACAGTACCTAACTAGGTAGGTATTTTTGTTATTTTGAAAAAAAATTATACTTTTTGAGTGTCGACAACGTTGAACGTATTTAAAAATAACACTTTGTTGCACGTCATCGTAATTTATGTCACATTTAATGTATATATGCAACGATGTATTATAATATTATTAACTATTGTCAAATATAGGTATTTAAATGTTTTTGTATTTAATGCCAGTTGTCTATGAACTAACCCGTTTTTGAATTCCCATAATGTGGTCATAAAACTAATATTTATTATTTACAATATTATATTTTATTTAAATATTATGGATATATCCCAATAATAATATGTCATATAGAATATAATAATATTGAAAAAAATTGAATTGTACAATACCATATAACAAATTAAATGTTAAAATGTAAATATTACTCTTGTAAAGCTAATAACCCTCGTAGTTGATGATTAACCAATAAATAAAAAAAAAATAATAATAATATTGACATAATTCGTACAATAAATAAAGTTAATTTCCCACGGCCGCACGGAGTTTACTCGCGGCTCGTAGCTCGTATAGACAGGTTTACAAGGTATAGGAAAATGTGGGCATTAACTATAGTTACTTAATTTTCATTTAAACTTATTAACTTAACGAGTTTAATTAACAATTAAATTTATATTATTTTGAAATTTTCCATTTTTATGGATTTATACTAATATATTGATATAAAAATAAAAACAACCTAATACTACTACGATAATAAAAACATTTCTGTTATTTTTCTTGATGAAATAATTGTGTATATACGTAGATAGGTATATTCTAGTAGATTAGAATTAGATACCTAGGCATAATATTATATGACTTCAATTTATAATAATTGATATAAAAAAAATTAATATTTTTAAAATTGTTAATTATTGAGATGTGTATAGTTTAAATATTTATTATCATAGAAAGTAAAATAGGTATATACTCTGTACATTACGATTAAAGTTCAATAAAATTGTTTATTGTAATAATTTGGGAAATTAGAAATAACGCAGTCACTGTTTATGTGGTCCACATACTAATTAAAAAAATTGATTAACTATTTTTAAACTAGTTTAGTTAATATTTTTTCCATATTAACTTTTAACTTAATATCAAGGTAAGAGGTCTGCACTTCTGCAGTCGATGAAAAAAGTGGCTGTTTGACCAAAAAGCTAAAGAAAACTGAAGAAATTTGGTTTGACTGATTTTAATTAATAAAATTAACAAGTTTATTATGTTATATAGGCAATTTTTAATTTTTTTTTTTCAGCTTTGAAATTTATGAATAAAAATAGGATATTTTAGATTCTGAGTGAAACGATGA
>NC_042493.1:67269143-67273865 GCF_005508785.2 Acyrthosiphon pisum | reverse complement strand
CATATTTTTTTAATACACACTGCTGTACAGAAGGTATACATAGTTGCGTCCCGATTTGTGTACATACGAGTTGCGCCCCGTATAAAATTATAAAAACTAAACAATATTTCCCATCCCAGTTTTATCCAGACTTAGGACTTTCTGCAGAAATAATTACTATTACAAGTATAGGTTGAAAATATTATTTTGTGTGTTATATTATTATTCTGCATGCCTTTTGTAATCTTATAATTTTGATAAATAAAAATATATAATATTATAGTTTCGGTAAAAATTAAAAATATAACTTACTGTTTTATGAATTTGAATCTGCAGCTACCTAATTTTTTTTTTTTATTAAAATCTGTGATTGCCTGTTTTAAAAATTGTTCTTTATTAAATAGCATGAGTTGATTTCCGAGACCTACTTTATGTGCTAGTTGATTCCCTTGTTGATTCCTACTGTAGATGGTTTCCTAACTACTAAATGTATATGATAATATGCAGTATTATAAAGTACTTGAATAAAAGTACTCAAATACGTGTTTTAAATAATTTTAAAAAGTACTTGAACAAAATATTTAAAAACAATAATTTTCAAATACTTACTAGTTTCAATTTACCTATATAATATTATCTATTTTAATATTGTAATATTTGTATATGTATAATACTATAATGCATATGTTAGGGGTAAGATCCAAAAACGGTTAATTTACATATTACCCGGATAATGTGAACCTTAGCCATATGAAAAGTGTAACGTATACATTATCCACCTTAAATATGTATTATCCAATTCATTTATACATTATCCGGTGTGCTGTGAATAAAGTATTCATATTACTATAATCGTAAACTGATAACGTCGGTCAAAGCCGGATTAAGAACCTATTGGGCCCCGGCGCTGAAATTTCATTTGGGCTCTTTTGACAAAATGTGGTTTACAAAGCCACTCGCTACGCTTGCAGGAACATAGATTTTTCTAATTGCATAAGAAAATTATTAAATTAATAGGAAAACGTAATTTATATCTATAAAACTAGAATTTTGTTGTAATAATATAATAAAAGTGAATACTTCATATTTCATTAATTTAAATTCAAATTTGCATAATAGCTTTTAAATTTATTAACAGTATACTCATTTACAACAAATATCAAACAAAAGTTATAATAATATTATATAAAACAAAAACCATTTTATCAAATACATTTTTTTTCTTGATTTACTTGAAGCCAACTCTCTTAGTACTTCATTTAAGCCTAATGATTTTAACAAATCATTCTCAGAATATAAAATCAAGTTTTCTTGAGTTTGACTGGTTATATACTTATTTTTTACTCTAGTTAATTTTGAAAAAGCTCTCTCTCTAAATAAATATCATTATTAGCTATTAATGATATTATTGATATCAATGAATATATTAAATAACAGTAAAATGCGTCTTTTCTACCATAGTGCTTTTGTAGGTATTTACAATTTAGTTGTTTTCGTTGACAAAAAAAAAAATTGGTTTTTAAAATATAGAAAAATTTTTCTTTAAAATCGCTAAAAAAATGTGTATTAGTTTAATGTTTGGGCCCCTTTCATTTTGGTACTTGAGAGGGCCCCGAGGCTTACGCCCCGGCTAGACCCCCTCTTAATCCGGTCTTGATGTCGATACAACATGACCACGAATTAAGATATAGGTACTAAGATTTAAGATTATTAAGATATCTTAATTCGTGAACATGACCAACGCATCAAACACTTAGATTGAGTCAATTATACGGTCTTTCTAGTATCAAAAACCAAATTATACTAATCCATAAAAAAATTATTTATTATTATTACTATTAAACTATTAATTATATATTTCAACAATTTTACTATTTAAAGATGAAATACAGTTATTTATTAGAAAAATTTGAGTTCGGATGACATTTAGAATAATTACAAAGTATGCCACGGCTTTGCAATTGCATTTATTTGTTAAGCATTTAGTTTTACATAGACATTTCTTAAAACCTTGACACCCGGAAAAAGATTGTACATTAGCTATTTCACGCAAAGATTTTTTTGTGGCTAATACTTACAAAATATCTATTAATGGTTCAGAACATAGGTACAGTAAATTTATTGCTGGAATAAAGTTAATGAAGAGTGCCATTTTTATTACCGGGTTCGTAATATTGATCACCGCTAATAGAAATCACAACCGCAAAGAGTAAATTCTGTGGATCACATTTACTTCTGCCTACTTCTGGTAGTTTGACACGAACTGTGTTGCCAACATTGCATGGTGGGCATTTGTTATTTTATCGTATACATTAATTTATCAAAGTACTTTACCCACTCAGTCGTAGATAATGTGTAAAATACCCGATAGTAATGTACGAAATAAACGTTTTATAAATAGTAGTTTTACTTTATCCAATAGGTACAGGTATAGTGTTCACATTACCCGGATAATGTGAACGCTAACCGTATTTTGTGCTTTACCCGCAACATATATAATCTGTATCTGCACTTGAATACTTTTAAAAACTTCAGCCTATTAGCGTTATTGGCGCGGTGCGATAAGTGTGGAGCGTGTATACATACCGCGCCAATTTAAAATCGACACGCCATTATATTTTCGTTTGGCGCGGGATACAGAGACCCACAATATTACTGTCGGGAAGAACCGCGCCGCTCATAAAAACCTTGTCGCGTAATATTATAACATTGCGCAATACCACTCCGCGCTCCACGCAACGTCTGATTCCGGCTTAATTAGCTGATATAAAAAGACAGGGATTCAACTCGTACGCAGCCCCTTATTGAACCTTTTAATCTATCAACTTACCGTCCTTTTAAACAAATTCACAACCAACTTCCTATAATTTCATTTCCTATCAATTTTTTTATCCACAAACCTCATTAACATTATAATTATCTATATATTTAATTCCCCTACTAAACTGCATAATATCTAATAACCGCCGTAATCTTTAATTGATTTTTAAACATTATAATATAGTAGGTATTATTTTCTTTATATAGATAAAATATGTCATATTATGCGCTATATATTATAAACTTGTAAGATAAATTTGAGCAATTTGAATAAATGTACTTTCAAAAGCAAACATGTGGGTGAGCATGCTTAAAAATTATGATACAGATTATATTTTTAAATTTTAATTTATTTCGACATAACGACATTGGAATGTTCAACTATTGCCTTTAAGTAGGTACTTTTCTAAATAATGTGTATATTTTGCTATTTTTACTATGCTAGGTGACAAAGAACTTTCTGAATACATAATATTGTTTCTTCAGTTATTTTTTCTGAATCAATGAGTAGTTGATAATAAAATAAGAAGTAAGACAACGTGATTCTTTGAACATTGATAATTGATGAATTTAAACAACTGCCTACTTAGAAATAAAAAAGAAGCAAAAGAAAGTTTTTAATTTTTTTTGATACAAGTTCTGGCGATACGAGCGTTAAAAATTATAAAAAATAATTATTGTACGTATACATAATATAGGCTGCCTACATTGTTCAAAAAAAGCTTACATGAGTAACTAAGGTAGGTATCATACCTATATCATTATGTAGAGAGTAGACACTATACAGTTAAGGTACTTACTGCAGGCTATCAATTCTCATACGATTTTACTCATTAACCATATCCACACTAACTTATTTCTTATTCGTCCAATCTGGCCTAATAAATTCAAAAATCTACATCAAACATAATAATTTAGGTAGGTACCTCATTTTCTTAAAACCCATGTGTAAATTTATGGGATTTTTTCTCAATATAATACTTAACTATAGACGACTGAATTCAAAAACTGTGTATATATTTTTTTGAGTTTTTATTAATTTGCTTGTTTATATTTTTCAACGATTTCTGATTAAATTCATTTTTATATAGGTAAGTATGATTTAATAATGTTTTTACCTCTTAGCGAAACCTCTTATTTTTAGTTTCGAATAAATTAAGCCTGAAAACTTTGGGTTTTGCAATATTGTCATGATTATGTAAGTAAACTAAAAACATCTTAAAGCAGGCGTGAAACCAGGGGGTGGGCCATGTGAGCCCAGGCCCACCTAAAATTTCAAAAAAAATTAATAATTATTTTGATTTTAAGTATTATCATCCAAAAAAATGTTAAAAATATTTATTATAAGATTTTACATCTATTAAAAAAAACATAAAAGGCTTATAGCCTATATTAGGTTTAGTGGTCAGGGATATTGAAAAATTGTAATTTTTTGGTAGGCTAACGTGCATACTATTATGTATAGTGGCCCCCAACACCCACGCCTAAAGTTGTCATTTTTTATTTTTATTAACAAACGTAATTTTATAAAACATTTTATACTAAACATTTTGTATAGTTTTATATAATATTAATATATTATAATAAGGTGGCGTTACAAGTAGCCACTAACCACTATAGGCACCAAAAGTACCTGAGAAGAAAAAAATGGGTACTTTGACAATAATAACAATAATATTATACAAAAATACCTGGGTATGTACCTATATCTAGTATAAAATATCTTTGAAAGATAAAAATAATTAGTGTTTGAAGTATGAGAAATATTTCAAATGAAATATTTCAATGTTTTGTGAAATATTGGATTTTTATTAATTATTTCATTTTTATTTTTTAAATATTATTTTGTTTTATATTTTTATTATATATAAATTATAATTATAATTTATATTATTTCATGTGAATCGTTAGCAAGAAAACTAT
>NC_042493.1:67268247-67269043 GCF_005508785.2 Acyrthosiphon pisum | reverse complement strand
ACTCAGAGTCTAAAAAATAATTTCTTCCGAAGGAAGAGTCCGGGCAGCTAGTGATTAAATAAGAATTTTTATTTTATTTGGAACTAAAAAAGGAACTCGTTCATTTCCCAAAGGAACGACAAAAGAACGAATTCTTTTTTTTTTAAGGAACAAGGAACGAAACGAATTCCTTTTTTTAAAAATAGAACGAGGAACGGAACGAATTCCTTTTTATAAGGAACTTGCCAAACACTGATTTTGATGTGAAAAGCGTTTTTAAATTTTTATCACAGCTAAAAATGACTTATTTTTTCTTATCTATCGTTAATTAAAAAATTTTTTTTTGCAACTATTTCCATACTTTATAATACCTCATGTACTTCGTCCATCGATTTTAGTAGTGGAGGCATTATACATATTCCTCCTTTTTTTTTTTTGATTTTACAAAGATGTGTGTTTTTTTGTTTAGATTCTGAGTGGAACGGTGAATGTATTAATTTTACAAAGATTAGTGTTTTTTATTTATTTTTTTTGTTGTGTCTGTCATCACCTTTTAGGAAAGTAAAAATGCTTAGGTTTTCTTCAACAGTATCTTTTCTGATAGGAAAGTGAATCTAGTTGGTACTTTGGGGGGTCAAACAAGGGCGGATACAGAGATCCTAAACGGGGGGGGGGGGGCAATCTGGCTATAAAATATATATATGAATACATGAATAAAATTAATTAATAGGAATAGTGAGGCATAGGAATTGTCTAATTATTAGTAGACATTAGTTGTGTACAGAAATCAGTCATACTGGTGATTCTGATGTGACTT